>NC_059114.1:26013324-26121771 GCF_020740685.1 Jaculus jaculus
CTCCTCACACTTCACTTGTTCCTCCTCGCTTCCCTCGTTACACTCCACCTGTTCCCCTTCTCTTCCCTCCTCACACTCCACCTGTTCCTCCTCTGTACCATCGTCACACTCCACCTGTTCCCCCTCTCTACCCTCCGCACACTACAGCTTTTCCCCCTCTCTATCCTCCTAACACTCCTCCTGTTCCCAATCTCTAGGCTACTCACACTCCACCTGTTCCACCTCTCTTCCCTCCTCACACTTCACCTGTTCCTCCTCTCTTCCCTCTTCACTCTCCACCTGTTCCTCCTCTCTTCCCTCCTCACACTCCACCTGTTCCACCTCTCTTCCCTCCACACACTCCACCTGTTCCTCCTCTCTTCCCTCTTCACTCTCCACCTGTTCCTCCTCTCTTCCCTCCTCACACTCCACCTGTTCCTCCTCTCTTCCCTCCTCACACTCCACCTGTTCCTCCTCTCTTCCCTCCTCACACTCCACCTGTTCCTCCTCTCTTCCCTCCCCACACTCCACCTGTCCTCCTGACTTCCCTCCTCACACTCACCTGTTCTTCCTCTCTACCCTCCTCACACTCCACCTGTTCCTCCTCTCTTCCCTCTTCACTCTCCACCTGTTCCTCCTCTCTTCCCTCCTCAAACTCCACCTGTTCCTCCTCTCTTCCCTCCTCAAACTCAACCTGTTCCTCTTCTCTGCCCTCCTCACTCTCCACCTGTTCCTCCTCTCTTCCCTCCTCACACTCCACCGGTTCCCCCTCTCTTCCCTCCTCACACTCCACCTGTTCCCCCTCTCTTCCCTCCTCACACTCCACCTGTTCCTCCTCTCTTCCCTCCTCACACTCCACCTGTTCCTCCTCTCTACCCTCCTCACACTCCAACTGTTCCTCCTCTCTTCCCTCCTCACACTCCACCTGTTCCTCCTCTCTTCCCTCCTCATACTCCACCTGTTCCTCCTCTCTACCCTCCTCACACTCCACCTGTTCCCCCTCGCTTCCTTCCTCATACTCCACCTGTTCCCATTCTCTACCCTCCTCACACTCCACCTGTTCCCCCTCTCTTCCCTCCTCATACTCCACCTGTTCCTCCTCGCTTCCCTGCCCAAACTCCTCCTGTTCCTCCTCTCTTCCCTCCTCAATCTCCACCTGTTCCCACTCTCTTCCCTCCTCACACTCCACCTGTTCCTCCTCTCTACCCTCCTCATACTCCATCACTTCCACTTTCTACCCTCCTCACACTCCACCTGTTCCTCCTCTCTTCCCTCCTCATACTCCAACTGTTCCTCCTCTCTTCCCTCCTCACACTCAACCTGTTCCTCCTCTCTTCCCTCCTCACACTCCACCTGTTCCTCCTCTCTTCCATCCACACACTCCACCTGTTCCTCCTGACTTCCCTCCTCACACTCCACTTGTTCCTCCTCTCTACCCTCCTCACACTCCACCTGTTCCACTCTCTACCCTCCTCATACTCCACCTCTTCTTCCTCTCTTCCCTCCTCACACTCCACCTGTTCCTACTCTCTTCCCTCCCCACACTCCACCTGTCCTCCTGACTTCCCTCCTCACACTCCACCTCTTCCTCCTCTCTACCCTCCTCACACTCCACCTGTTCCACTCTGTACCCTCCTCACACTCCACCTGTTCCTCCTCTCTTCCCTCATCACACTCCACCTGTTCCTCCATTCTACCCTCCTCACACTCTGTTGCAGTCCGGTTTGTATTGCTGTTAGAAATCACCCAACCAAGAGCAGCTTCTGGAAAAAAGAGATTTATTTTGGCTTACAGGCTCGAAGGGAAGCTCCACGATGGCAGGGGAAAACGATGGCATGAGCAGAGGGTGGACATCACCCCCTGACCAATATAAGGTGGACCATAGCAACAGGAGAATGTGACAAACACTGGCGTGGGGAAACTGGCTATAGAGCCCATAAGCCGGCCCCCAACAATACACTCCCTCCAGGAGGCGTTAATTCCCAAATATCTATCAGCTCGGAACCTAGTATTCAGAGCACCTAAGTTTATGGGGGACACCTGAATCAAACCACCACATTCCACCCCTGACCCCCATAAACTGATAATCATACATGATGTAAAATGCAATGCATTCATCTCATTTTAAAAGTCCCCATAATTTTTATCAATCCCAATGATGTTCATACATCCCCATAGTCCAAGATCTTTTAACTGAGCCATAATACCAAAACTTAACCTCAAAAAACCCATAATGGCACAGAATAAATATTCACACTACAAAAGATGGCATTGGGCATAGCAAAGAAACATTCAACCAATACAAGATTTAAAACAACCAGGGCAAATATCAAACTCTGTAGCTTCAAGTCCAGCAACTCTAGCCAGTGGCAAATCTTCAAGTCTGATAATTCTAACCAGCAACAAGTCTCTGACATTCCAATTCCGCCCCTCCAGCTAGGCTACTCACAGTCCTGGAAAACTTCATCGGGGCCGGCAGCTCCTCAGCAGCCATCTCGTGGTCCCTGCATCTCCACTGGGTCTCCACTGCAAGCCACGGTTCATCCTCATGGCTCCATGGGGTCTCTATGCAGGCAACCAGCAAACCTGCTTCACACTGCCCATGGCCATTTCCAAAACACAAGACTGTGTTGCAAACTCAATGACCCTCTTTCCAGCATTTTATACTCCACGATACCAGGTAGGTGCCAATTTGTTAATCCAGGGGGGAATAAAGCAGACTTTGAAGAACAGGGCACTCCTTGAGCACCCAGACCCCTTCAAAAGAGCTGACATTCTTCCTATTGCCCCAGCGCAGGTCAGCTAGCCCAGTCTCAAAGGTTGTTATCTCTCAGTTGCAGCTGAACGGGCAGCAGTTCACCCAAAGATTTTCCTTTCTGTGCCATATCCCTCTGCACACACCAGTTCATTTCTACGCTAAGCAACCCTGCACAACTTCTCAGGACACGGGCACAAGAGCAAGCTTCTCACACAAACTGCTAGCCCAGTCCAGGCACAGCTCTTTCTCACCCTCATAAGCCAAACCTCACAGTCCATAGTTCTTACTGCATTCAGGTCTTAGAGCTCAGACCAGAATAGTCCATTAAGCGGTACTTACATCACTGCAAGACACCTCTTAGGCTAAGGTTTCAACTCCTTCCACTTTCCTCTTGAAAATCAGCTACAAAAGGCTGAAGCCACATAGTCAGGTGTTTAGCAGCAATCCCACTCCTTGGTACCACTTTACTATTGCAGTCCGGTTTGTATTGCTGTTAGAAATCACCCAACCAAGAGCAGCTTCTGGGAAAAAGAGATTTATTTTGGCTTACAGGCTCGAAGGGAAGCTCCACGATGGCAGGGGGAAACGATGGCATGAGCAGAGGGTGGACATCACCCCCTGGCCAAAATAAGGTGGACCATAGCAACAGGGGAATGTGCCAAACACTGGCATGGGGAAACTGGCTATAAAGCCCATAAGCCGGCCCCCAACAATACACTCCCTCCAGGAGGCGTTAATTCCCAAATATCCATCAGCTGGGAACCTAGTATTCAGAACACCTAAGTTTATGGGGGACACCTGAATCAAACCACCACACACTCCAACTGTTCTTCCTCTCTACCATCATCACACTCCACCGGTTCCTCCTCTCTTCCTTCATTATAGTCCACCGGTTCCCCCTCGCTTCGCTGCTCACACTCCACCTGTGCCTCTCTCTTCCCTCCTCACACTCCACCTGTTCCTCCTCTCTTCCCTCCTCACACTCCACCTGTTCCCCCTCTCTTCCCTCCTCACACTCCACCTGTTCCTCCTCTTCCCTCCTCACACTCCACCTGTTCCTCCTCTTCCCTCCTCACACTCCACCTGTTTCTCCTCTTCCCTCCTCACACTCCACCTGTTTCTCCTCTTCCCTCCTCACACTCCACCTGATCCTCCACTTCCCTCCTCACACTCCACCTGTTCCTCCTCTTCCCTCCTCACACTCCACCTGTTCCTCCTCTTCCCTCCTCACACTCCACCTGTTTCTCCTCTTCCCTCCTCACACTCCACCTGTTCCTCCTCTTCCCTCCTCACACTCCACCTGTTCCTCCTCTTCCCTCCTCACACTCCACCTGTTCCTCCTCTCTTCCCTCCTCACACTCCACCTGTTCCTCCTCTCTACCCTCCTCACACTCCACCTGTTCCTCCTCTCTTCCCTCCTCATACTCCACCTGTCCTCCTGACTTCCCTCCTCACACTTCACCTGTTCTTCCTCTCTACCCTCCTCACACTCCACCTGTTCCTCCTCTTCCCTCCTCACACTCCACCTGTTCCTCCTCTCTTCCCTCCTCACACTCCACCTGATCCTCCTCTTCCCTCCTCACACTCCACCTGTTCCTCCTCTTCCCTCCTCACACTCCACCTGTTCCTCCTCTCTTCCCTCCTCACACTCCACCTGTTCCTCCTCTCTTCCCTCCTCACACTCCACCTGTTCCCCTCTATTCCCTCCTCACACTCCACCTGTTCCTCCTCTTCCCTCCTCACACTCCACCTGTTCCTGCTCTCTTCCCTCCTCACACTCCACCTGTTCCTCCTCTTCCCTCCTCACACTCCACCTGTTCCTCCTCTCTACCCTCCTCACTCTTCACTTTTTCTTCCTCGCTTTCCTTGTCACACTCCACCTGTTCCTCCTTTCTTCCCTCCCCGCACTCCATCTCTTCCCCTGTCTTCGCCCTTCACAGTCCACCTGTTCCACCTCTCTTCTCTCCTTACAGTTCACCTGATCCACTGCTTTTCCCTCTTTACACTACACCTCTTTCACATCTCTTCACTCCTCACCTCCACCTGTTCCATCTGTCTTCTGTCCTCACACTCTACCAGTTTCATAGCTCTTCTCTCCTCACACTTCACCTGTTCCTCCTCTCTTCCCTCCTCATACTCCACCTGTTCCACCTCTCTTCCCTCCTCACACTTTACCTGTTCCACCTGTTTTCCTTCCTCACACTCTACCTTTCTTCCTCTCTTCCCTCCTCACACTGTACCTGTTCTATATAGTTAGCTGACTCTGTCTCATAGTTTTCTTGCAACCTGAGGCCTTATATAGTTGTCCCTCAGCCACAGATGGATATTATCTGTCCGTAAATTGAATAATGCCACACCTGCCTGCTGCTGGGTCAGTCTCTGCAATCAGCCTGTGGACCCTCCCTGCCTCCCTCCCCACCTTGACTTCCCCATAGGAATGAAATGCTTTTTTTATCCTATCCAGGTTTTCAGCTCAACAAGAGTTATATGGGCACACTCCAGGTTCTCAATAAATATGATTGGGTCCAATATGGTTCTAATAGCCAGAGAAACAATCCACTCTGATGTCTTTCTTCCCTCCCTTCTGAGGGGAGGAGCGTGAGTCTAGGAGAAACCACCCAACTGACCTTCAAAGCTCTACTGTCCCCTCTGCATTCTGGACTAAGCTGTCAGGAATGTGACCACCAGCACAGATGGGTCATTTGTGGTCATCCAGGGAGCCACATGGGGGAGGGCCTGTGGGGGGGGATTAGGGAAGAGCAGCCTGGGGGCAATTCCTTTCTCAGTGTGACTCCACAGGAGCAAAAGCTGGATTGTCACCTGCAGAGAGCCTGCCCCCAGCTACCTTCTACCTGCTGGGCAAGCCCAAAGCCAGGTTGTAGGGGCTCCACCTTGGTGGCCATCATGGGCCAGCACACCTGGGTCAAAGGGGAGGGTGAAGGAAGTGTAGGGGCTGTGGGAGATCAGAAGGAGAGAGGAGACAGCTTTAGTAGAGTGCAGACACCGTGCAATCACGAATACACCGAGGGGAGCATCGTCAGATGTGTGTGCAGGAGTGAACATTATGCCTAGGTGTGGTTGTCACCATCTCCCACCCACTTGTGTTCATGTCTGTGAGTGGCCACACTCACTCACAGGTATATACACAAGCATACAAACACCACACATTCCCACACACACACATACACTCATGTGCACACACAGAAGCACTTGTGTATATGCACATACTCATACATTCATATGCACCAAATGCCCATATGGGCACATATATGTACTCATAGGCAACAAACATAGACATGCACATACACCTAGACCCAGGGACGGACACACACACAGTCACCTACAGCTACATGTACACACCCTCTTGTTCGCACGTGCATACACACAGACACACACGGTCTTGCTTGCCCCTCCTCACTGCTGACCTTTGTACAGAATTGAAAATAAACCCTCCTCCATTTACATGTATGTGGCATCCATGAGCCTGGTAAGTCCCCTTGGAAGACTCAATGGTGACATACCAGGAACCTAGATCCTGGGAGGAGAGGAGTCAACAGGGACAAAATAAATAAATATATAAACCCTACCTCACCTCCTCCCCTCCCTCCTCCCCTCCCTCCTCCCCTCCCTCCCCTCAGATCTTTCCAGGTCTCCCAGCCAACATCGCACTAGCACTGTGACCCCCTGAGGGGGAAGTACAGAAAGTTGGAAGCAGTTTGCGGATGGGTAAACTGAGGCCCACGTCAGTTAGATCATGTGCCCAGATAACGGAGCTAGTTAGTAGAGGAGCCCAGACCTGAGTGCCTCTGCCTTCAAAAGCCATGGTGGTGCATTCCTGTCATCCCAGGACTTACAGGATACAGCCAGAAAAGGGAGGATCACAAGTTCAAGGTCAACCTAGGCTACCTAGCAAGCACTTGTCTCAAAAAGGGCAGGGGCTGGGGCCATAGCACAGTGGTAGCACATTTGTCTAGTGTGCGCAAGGTCCTGGGTTCCATCCTCAGCATTGCAGGGGGCAGGGTGGAAATAATGCCACCATTTTGCTACTCCGACTAGAGGAAACTTTGTTTTCAAGGGAGGATCTCACTCTAGCCCAGGCTGACCTGCAGTCCACTATGAAGTCTCAGGGTGGCCTCGAACTCACAGAGATCCTTCTAGCTCTGCCTCCCGAGAGCGGAGATTAAAGGCGTGTACCACCACGCCTGGCTTCATCATGAAATATTTAAGGCACACAGAAACACATCCTTACTTGATTCTACCTCGGCCCTGGGCTTGCTTATCAGTTTGCACTCGCTCACCATGCAGCATCGGATGCTGTTGGCTGCGATCAGAGTGTGCTCTCATGGGACAATCCAGTAAAATGTATTTCCTTCTAGTTTTGCTAAAAATTATGTATATTCCTAAAGAACACATCGTTTATTTGTCATACCCTGGAGCTTCATATTAATTGCACTACCCACTGCAGGCATCTACTGCTTGGGGAAGGAGCCACGCTGTGATGGCAGGATGCACACAGCATCCCTCCTCTCTCTGCTCCAGAGGCCAGTAGTAGCATAATACCCACTCCCCAGTTGTGACAGAAATGTCCACGTTTCCCTGAGCAGAGGCAGTAAACCGACCAGGGCTGGGACCTTGAATACCGACTACTCTGAGAAGCCTTTCTCATTCCAGGCTGGAGAATGTCTGTCCAGCTTGTTTCGTGAGCAGGCCCTAGCTCACTCACAGACAGCAGCAGGGAGGCCACTGTGGGTACAACCTCGCTTAGTCTCATTCTCCTCTTTGGATTACTTCACAGCTCTGCCTCTTAAAACAGCCTGGAAGGACAGCCTTGCCTGGAGCACAGGTGTGAGTGTGTCTGGGGACAGGTCTGCATCTGCCAGACCCCGCCTTCATGTTCACACTCAGTGTGTGTGGTGCTTGCTGTGAGTCCCTAACAGCATCAGGTGGCCTGCTGAGGGGCAGCTTCCCAGGATCCTGTTTGCAACTGGTGTTCTTTGGAACCCAGGACAAAGTACCTTCCCCTGGACTCTACTTTCTTTTCTTTTTTTCAAACATTTTATATTTTTTGTTTACTTTTATTTATTTATTTGCAAGTGACAGACAGACAGAAGGAGGCAGAGGGAGAGATAATGGGCACACCAGGGCCCCCAGCCACTGCAAACAAACTCCAGATGCGTGCGCCCCCTTGTGCATCTGGCTAATGTGGATCCTGGGGAATCCAGCCTCAAACTGGGGTCCTTAGGCTTCACAGGCAAGTGCCTAACCTCTAAGCCATCTCTCCAGCTCTTTTTATTTCTTTTCTTGTCTTTCTTTCTTTCTTTCTTTCTTTTTTTTTTTTTTTTTTTTTTTTTTGAGGTAGAGTCTCACTCTAGCCCAGGCTGACCGGGAATGACTATGCAGTCTCAGGCTCGCCTCAAACTCACAGCAATCCTCCTACCTCTGCCTCCCAACTGCTGGGATTAAAGACTTGCACCACCACACCTATTGTTTTGTTTTACATTCTTCCCGTGATATCAGTTAAGTGGTGATGAGGGGAGTATATTCAGGATGTCTGCATTGTCTTATGAACCATAGACAGGAACTGTGAAAGAAGGTTCTGCTAACATCCTTATTTTATATATATATTTAACATATATTATATCATATATATTATCCTTATTATATATAAATATAATATCATGTATATCATCCTTGTTTTATATATTATATATATTTTATATATATTATACCATATATATTATCCTTATTATATATATAATATCATATATATATATCATCCTTAATATATATATATATATATATATATATATATGATGGAGAAACTAAAGCTCAGAGAAGTTAAGCTACTTTCCTAAGGTCACCCAGCAAGTAAGTGGTAGAACTGGGATTTGAGCCCAGATTGTTGTCTGGCTCCTGAGCCCATCTGTTAAGTCAGTTAGTTGTCTATTCAACACATATTTGATTGAGTACCTGTTGCATGTCTGGCCTTGGCAGCATTGAGACAGCTGAAGTGTTAATTGGCCACCTGAAAGCAGGGAGTTGAAGGAGAAAGGGAGCGAAGGAGTGTGCCCATGCGCCCAACAGCTGAGCAGAGGAGGCAGCAGGATGGGGGCTACTCTGACCAGGGAAGACCCTTCTAGAAGCTGTCATGAACTGAGACCTCAGGGTCAAGTGTTCTGTCCAGAGAACAGAGTGTTCCAGGCAGCTACAATTGAGAATCCAAGTCAAGAACCATTCTGGAATGTTCTAGAAATGACAAAACCAGGCTGGAGAGATGGCTTAGCAGTTAAGGTGCTTGCCTACAAAGCCTAAAGACCTAAGTTTGATTCCCCAGATACCATGTAAGCCAGATGCACATGGTGGCGCATGCGTCTGGAGTTTGTTTGCAGTGGCTAGAGACCCCTGGCTTGTCCATTCTCTCTCTCTCTCCTCTCTCAAATAAATAAAACTAAAATATTTTTTTTAATTATTTATTTATTTATTTATTTATTTGAGAGTGACAGACACAGAGAGAAAGACAGATAGAGGGAGAGAGAGAGAATGGGCGCGCCAAGGCTTCCAGCCTCTGCAAAGGAACTCCAGATGCGTGCGCCCCCTTATGCATCTGGCTAACGTGGGACCTGGGGAACCGAGCCTCGAACCGGGGTCCTTAGGCTTCGCAGGCGAGCGCTTAACCGCTAAGCCATCTCTCCAGCCCCTAAAATATTTTTTAAAGAGAGAAATAGCAAACACCAGGAGCAAAATGATGGGAGAATTCAATGAGAGCTTTGAGTTGTATGTATATGCCCAAGTGTACACACACACATGTGTGTGAGAGAGAGTGTGAGCACATGTGTGCCACATTGTGTGTGTGGCCATCAGAGGATAATCGCAGGCATTGGCCCTCACGTTTCACTTTGCCTAAGGCAGGATTTCTCACTGCCCACTGGTGTGTATACCAGACTGGCTGGCTGGAAAGCTTCAGGGGAATTCTCCTGTCTCTGCCTCCCTTCTCAGGGCGGGCACTGGGATTACAGAGGCTGATGTCACTGTGCATGGCTCTGTGTACGGTCTGAGGGTGCCAACTCAGCTCCCCATGCTTGCCCCGGAAGTACTTTGTCCACTGAGCCACTTCCCTCTCAGTCTTAACTCTGGGCCTGACCTACAGGATCTTCCATGGGCTGACCCAACTGCCCAGTTTCCCTCTGCCCTTGCCAGGCCCCCAGTGTCCACTCTGGGGGGGGGGCAAAGGCTGGGACAGCAGAGGCAGCGTCCTGCCTCATTTCCAGATGGGTCTTGCCATTACAGAAAGATGGAAGATGGAATGGTCCTAATTCTATGATTTTTTTTTTTTTTTTTTTTTTTGGTGTTTCAAGGGAGGGTCTTACTCTATCTAGCCCAGGCTGACCTGGAATTCACTATGTAATCTCAGGCTGACCTTGAACTCGTGGTGATCCTTCTACCTCTGCCTCTTGAGTACTGGGATTAAAGGCATGCACCACCATGCCCGACTCTATGATTTCTTGGAGCCCAAGTCACTGTCCCCAAAAGGAAGCTTCTTGTTTGTTTATGTGTTTGGAAGGGAAGGGCCCCCCTTTCCTAGACCTCCAAGAACCTATCACAAAGGGACTGTCGCCCCTTCTCTTCTGGAGAAAACTAGAAGTATGTGGTACAAAGGACACTGGGGTTCCCAAAATAGGCAGGCTTCACCTCCAGTGCCACAGAGCTATGCGCTTTGGGCCAAGGTCACAGCCTCTCTGGGCCTCTACTACCTCACTGGGCAAGTGGCAGAAATGTTGAGCAGTATCATATGTCTTGTCCCGAGCACCCGGGAGCCTTTCAACCCATATTAATTTCCAGTGTCCTTGGGGACTAATTTCTCAACCTCGGGAAGCAAGTTTTGGCACTTCTGATGAGGCCTAGCTTCAGTCTGCAGAGGGCTTGTTAAAATCTGCCCAGCCTTGATTGCTTTGCCCAAGGAAGGAATCCTTCCTCCTTGCCTCTCTTCTTCTCCAGGGCACATCATGCCAGGACCTTCCCCTCGTTCCTTCACCACGTTCTTGCTGCTTCTCCACACCTCCGAGTCACAGCTCCCTGACCCAGGTCACCTCTCAAGGAGGCCAGGCATGGGCGAGGATGACCTCATGGCTCTCTGGGTTTGGAGTGCTGGGGGTGGGGCTGCCATGTGGGTGCCCCTTCCTCTCTCTCATGCTAGAGATGGAGTGTGGGCTTTCGCACTTGTCTGGGCTGACTCCAAGTGTGTGATCACTCTCCCCGGGTGTCAGCTCGGCTGGGAGATTTGCGATCTGCCTGCTTCCTAATTACCTCCTCTCTGCACTCTCTCCCCTCCCAGCTCTTTCCAGAGCTGCCGCCAGCCACCACCTCCATCATCTCAGGCTGATGTCTGCCCAGCTCAGCTCCACCTGCAGAGGACAAACACACCCGGATCCCAGACAGGCCGGCTTACTTCGTGTGTCCAGGAGTGTGAGGAATACGGCCTCCTTCTCACCCACCCAAAGGCCTGTTTCCACTTAGGGTGTACCCCAGGAATGCAAGCTCGGACAGAACCAAGGCACGACGCGTCACCGCACAGTCAGAATGAAGGCAAGTAGCCTGCTTGCCCATAGACGTGCTGACAAAGCAGACAGAAGATGTCCAAGACCAGAGTCCAGAAATAGAGCCTCCTTCAAGGTGCGAACACACGGCAGTGAGGGTGAGGAAACCGAGGCAGGAGATAAAAGGAACAAGGAAAGATCTCATGCTGTCCACTGCTTCTGGGTTGTGGGGGGAAAGCACCACTGGAGTGCGTCCGGCCAGTGAGGTGCCCAGGCCTGAAGGTGCCTCACTGTGGGTGTGCCTCCGATAGCCCATCAGGGGACCTCCTGCCCGGCCTTTGGGTTAGCTCCCTTGCATTTCTGATTGCACCCGCAGTCCCGTGTGTTGCAGGCTTGGTCCCAGGGTGACGGCATTGAAGTAGTGTGAACCCTTTAAGAAACAGGCTTCAGTGAAAAGGCCTTGGGCCATTGAAGACACAGGCACAAAGAGACTAAAGTAGTGCTCATGCCCACCTTGGTAGCTGTGAGAGGCATGTATGTATGCATGTATGTATGTATGTATGTATGCCTGCTGCATGCCTGGTCTTTCCCTCTGCGTCCTAGTGTGAGATAGGACACTCCCCCATGCATGCTCCTGTCACTGCTAGTGCCGTGACATTGTGGGAGGGATGCAAGAGGCCCTCACAAGAGCCAATACCACGCCATTTAGACATTCAACTTTCAACATGATAAGCTAAGCAAACCTTAAATCTGCCTCATGTAAGGCCACCGATCCACTCTGGGTGCCTCTGTGTCTCCTTCCTTCCAGGCAGGTCACCAGACACCCTGAGTCACCTCTCCTTGCTACTAACAACACCCACCTAGAACAAGGAAGGGGGAGCTGAGGAAATGGCTCAGCGGGTAAAGGACTTGTTGCACAAGCACAGGGGCCTGAGCTGGAGCCCAGCGTCTATGGAAAAGTCAGGTGTGGGACTGTGCACCAGTGTGCCCAATGCTGGGGACGTGGAGACAGGAGGAACCCTGGGGTTTGCTGACTGGCTACTCGACCTGAGTTAGTGAGCTTGAGGTCGGTTCAATAAGAGACCTTGTCTAAAAAATTAAAATGGAGAGTACTTAAAGAAGACACCTAACACTGACCCTTGACTTTCACATGCATGCACACACACACACACACACACACACACACACACAGACACACACACACAGAGAGAGAGAGAGAGAGAGAGAGAGAGGACATCAGAATACCTTCTTTCACCCAAGAAAACATACCTCAGAAAGGAATGTTTGTGAGTTCAAGGCCCACCCTGAGACTACATTGTGAATTCCAGGTCTACCTGAGCTACAGCAAGACTCTACCTCCAAAAAACAAAAATTTTTAGAAATGAATATTCATGGGCTTGGGATGGAGAGATGGCTTAGTGGTTAAGACATTTTCCTGCAAAGTCTAAAGACCTAGGTTTGACTCTCCAGAACCCACATAAACCAGAAGCACATGGTGGTGCATGCATCTCAAGATCATTTGCAGTGGGTAGAGGCCCTGGCTCACCCATTCCCCCCCTGCTTCTCTCTCTTTCTCTAATAAATAAATAAATAAAATTTTAAAAATGAATGTTCTGGAGCTGGGGAGATTTCTCAGTGGCTAAAAGTGCTTTCCTGCAAAGCCTTCCAGCCCGGGTTCAATTCCCTACCAACCATGTAAGCCAAATGCAAAAAGTGGTGCATGTATCTGAAGCTCATTGTAATGTACAGGACACAGTTCCATAGTGTTTGAACTTACCTTACTTCTGCAGCACTGGCAAAGAGCAAGTGTTTCTCTAAGTCTTGGGCCAGTGAGAAGCCAGGAGGCTTGGCAGAAGAGTTCTAGAGTGGGGACATGGACAAGAGAGACCACCTGCCCAGGCTGGGGACATTCCATCCTTTAGGCCAGGACAGGATCTTCTGTCACAGAACAGTTCATTGGTGCTAAGTCTCATGCCATCCCCTCTCCTAAGACTTCCCAACACAGGGCTTCCCTGGAATCCTACACAAAGAAAGGTAACCTGCTTCTCCCTGGGAAGGGGAACCAGGTGACCTGGGCTAGAGTTGGGGGGGGGGGGTCAGGTAACATGCCTGCTTACTTACCTTCTTTATACATTTGTGTACCATTTGCATAGTGAACTATGTGTATTACTTCCTAGCTACTTGTGAACAAACACCTGACCAGAAGCAGCTTCTAAAAGGAAAAGGCTCAGGGCTGCAGAGATGCCTCAGTATTTAAGGTGCTTGCCTGCAGTTAAAGCACTTATCTGCAAAGCCTAACAAACCTGGGTTCAATTCCCCAGTACTCACGTAAAGCCAGATGTACAAAGTGGTAAATGCATCTGGAATTAATTTGCAGCAGCTGGAGGCCCTGGTGTGCCCATTCTCTCTCTCTCCATCTTTCTTCTCTCTGTCTCTCTCTCTGCTTACAAATGGACAGTTTTTTTTAAAGCAAAGGCTTTAGTTAGGCTTGCAGTTTGGAGGGAAAATTGATCATGACAGGAAAAGCACATTCAGCAGGAGCCGAAAGCCAGTGTCACATTGTCACATCAGCAGGGCAGAAGAAAAAGGAGCAATCATAGCTGCACTGTAAAACCTCAAGGCCCATGGCAGTGACACACTTCCTCCAGGAAGACTCCACCTCCTAAAGATTCCATGACCTTCCTGAACAACACCACTGACTCCTCGGCTAAGTGTTCAAACACATGAGTCTATGGGAGACACGTGACATTCAAACCACACAGTGTGGAAGTACCACCCATTCAAAACATAAACACGGGTAAACATGAAGACAAAGTCCTTCAACATAGCACTGTGGGGTGAGACTGCATATCAAGTCTGTATCCAAATGCTTGGACAGACAGAGCCAATGAGAAGCAATGAATTTTTTATTAGTTTTAATATTTATTTATTTATTTGCAAGGAGAGAGAAAGAGAGAGAGAGAATGGGCACTCCAGGGCCTTTTGCCGTGGCAAATGAATTCCAGGCACATGCGCCACTCTGTGTATCTGGCTTTACGTGGGTTCTAGGGGATCAAACCCAGGCCATCAGGCTTTCTTTGCCAACAAATGTCTTAAACACTGAGCCATCTCTGCAGCCCCAATGAATTATTTCTAAAAAAAAACTAATTAAGGAAGATCTGAAAGATATAGAAAATAAATAGAAAAATATATATATGGAAGTGGATAGGAGTGTACTTACTTGACTTAGTCCCATCACTTAAAAGACAACCACTGTTGACATTTTATAGCATATTTTCAGTCAGTTTTCTATGCATAGGTGTTTTGTTTTGTTTGGATTATGCTGTTAGACGTTTTAGCCATTGCTTGTTAAGAAGCTGAAGGTGAATAAAGGCTTGTGGTACAACTAAGAGTCCCATTTGTAAGGTTTTGGGAATGGAACCCAGGACCTCCTGTGTGCTAGGCAAATGCTCTACAGCTGACCTCCAACTGCCCCCTCCTCCCAATACTCAAATAAAAGCACCTTTCTTCAAGACCGGTCCTGGGTTCTTACTTAAAGAGAAAGCCCTGAGATGTCTGAGATCAGGCTCCCTGGTGGCTGGACGGGGGAGGGGGGGAGGCGGTGGGCTATCAACCGAGCTGCACACGCGTCACCTCCTGTCCAGGTTCTGGGGACACCTCCCTCCCCATCAGCATTGGGCTGATGAATCTACTGGGGAGGGGGCTGTTTGCATTGGCGCGGGTGAAGAAGAGGGTTGGGGGGAGCCTAGGGTGGGGAGGAGTGATGGGGGCGGGTTAGAGGAGGGCCTGGGGAAAGGGAGATGATGGATGGGAAGGAAGAGGGCTGAGACAGGGAAACTATCAAGGAAGAAAGCAGGGGGGATGGGTGTGTGCTCTGCTGCTCCCACATTGGGGGGTGGGTTATTTCTAGGGGTGAATCCTCATGGAGCCCAGCACAGGACCAAGACAGATTTCCCCTGTCACCATTAGACCCACTGTGCATTGTGCTCTTGCCGGAGCTCAGGCCAGGGAGGCTAGGGACAGGTACTAGGGTGTACACCCAAAGGCCCTGCACCCATGGGAATTGGATCCAGGGAACCCTGTGAGCTACAGGCTCAACGTGTGAATTTAGGGTCTGGATATGCATGTGTGTGACATGGGGAGGGGAAGCACTGGATCACAGCCCCTGAGCAAAGTGGGACACCCTTCCTGTGTGGGGGAGGGAGAGAGAAAGAAAAAGGCAAAGAGGGAGAGGGACAGGAGTCTGAAGAGAGGGACAGGAGGCTGGACCGAGCCCAGGGGGACCATCCTCCTGGCTGTGGGAGGAACCAGAAGGAAGATGACAGAGATGAAAAAAGATGGACAGATTGGCACTTCAGAGTGAAAGGGGCCCTGGAGGTGACAGAAATAAAGTGGACATAAGGACTATCCAGTCAGTGACCACCAGCACCTGCCTTTGGCATCTTGGACCTGCCTGGCCTTGTTAGCCTAAACATGCCCCCCACTTTCTTCCTCCTGGTGTGCCACATTGTACCCCATTTCAACAATATATCACCTCTTCCCAGACCCCCAGGTGGGTCCTCCAGGACTCCTGTCTCCAGAGATAAGATGAGATCAGGAGACCCGTGGGAGACAATGCTATGGTTGCCCAAGGAAATAATTTGCTTTTAGACAGTGAGTTCATGGGCTGGAGAGATGGTTTAGTGGTTAAGACATTTACCTGTGAAGCCTAAGGACCCAAGTTTGAGCACCCATATAAGCCAGATGCACAAGGTGCTGCATGCATCTGGAGTTCACTCGCAGTGGCTGGGGGCCCTGTTGGGCCCATGTTTTTCTCCCTGTCTCTCAAATAACAAATAAATAAATAAATATTTAAAAAGAAGATAGTGAGCTCATGAGCCCCACCAGTGACCCACATCGCCCCTCACCCTCCAGTTCAGGTGTTCATTCCTGTCAGCACCCACCCTCTCTGCGCCCTTCACAGTCCTCCCATTGTGCTCCGAGCCCAGGCCAGTGAGATTGGAGCATTTCCTTGGGGCAGAGATGGTGGGCAGACTTAGGTAACAGGTCTGCTGGACCCAAACCTGAAGACTGCTGCGGGCAGCCTGGTCAAGGGATATCTTATAGAGGAAGACGTTTGAGCCAAGCATTGCCCTCGGGCAAGACCCGCATCTACCAATGCCAGCAGTCTTTCACCCAGCCTCTGCCTAGCTCTTCACCTCCTTCCTGATTCCCTCCTTCCAGAGCTCATCCCATTTCCACCATCTACAACTGGGGTTCCATGGCCAGGCAGTAGCCAAGCCCCTTTGGTCACCCCTTAGCTCAGTGCCTAGCCTTAGGACAGGAAAGGCCTTCCCTGCTATGCAGCCACTGCTGTCCCCAGCCCAACTGACCCCTTCCTCTTTCTCAGGAAGCCATAATGCAGGAGGGACCAGATGTCACCTTTAAACCTCAGGCCGCAGAGGTTTGTGAAGGGCGGTCGGTCACCTATCCCAGGTCGCCCAGCAGTAATGCAATGGCATCTGGAACTCGGCGCCCCGATCCTCAGCGGCCTTTCCCCTCGCTCCCCCCACAGCTCGAGCTCTCACCCTCCTCCCTCACGTCTGGCTCCATCCTCCTTGCCTGGACTCTTCAGGTCTCTGTCCTCATCCTTTCTGCTCCATGGGTGTTGTCTCTGTCATTCTAAATGTGTCCCTCCTCTTCTCCCCCTCTCTCCCTTTCCTGTCCCCAACCCTTTTGGATCTCTTGACCCCTCCCTTTCCCTCTCCCTCGGTCTTCCTCTTGGCTTTCTCCTTGCCTCTGGCTCTGTCGCCCTTCTTCCTCTCTTCTAGCTTTTACCCCCTCTGCCCGGCTTTCCTTTCTCTCCCACACACCTCTTCTACACTGCTGCACCCATCCCCACCCCCTCACCCATGTGCACATGTAGGTGCACACTGTCACACTCTCACTTGCATACCAGGGCACACATCATGGCAGGGCACTCACACATTCTACCCTGGTGCTTCTATCTGCTGTCCAGCTCCTGGAAGGGACAGAACAGTGGCCAAGACGAAGCGCCCCCCACCCTGGCCCCCACGCAGCAAGCATGTGGCCAGATAGGATTTTAATAAACTCGGCGCATCTCGGCCTCACACCAGCTGCCGCACACCGTCACCCGTCTTGTGCGTCTCATTTATTCCTCATTAGCAAAATCACCTGTTTGTCAAATAGGGACAGCTCGTGAGACATTAAATTGAGCTGAAGCTGAGGGGGCTTGGGGACTGCTGCAGGTGGCGGGCAGGGTGGTGGGGACGGCAGTAGGAGGGAAAGCAGGTGGAGGTGACTCATGTTCCAACTTCACTTTAGCCATGGCCACCCCATGATTTGACCAACAGACTCAGGGAACAGAGGACGGCAGGGGCTGAATTTGGGGTAGACACTGGACTGGAGAAGAGAGGAACTAAGGGTGCCTTGGGGCTTCAGAAACTGGGCAGCCCACTTTTGCCTGCTGGAGAGAGACTTTTGCAAGCATGGGTTGGAATCCTTCAGTCCAAGCTCGCTTTTTCCAGTAAGGAAGCAAGGGCTGTCTTCCATGAAGCAGTTGAGACCTGAAGTCGGGCTGCGTTGGGTTTGAATCCATGAGTGCAAGCTAAGGCAAGCCACTTCACCCCTCTAAGCCTCCCTCTAGCAGCTCGGAGAGGAGCCACTGTCGGTGTCTGCCTGGTGGGTCTGTGCAAGTGGGTCACCTACTCAGTGGTGACACCTGATGAAGCTGACACAGCCCGCTGTCTGGGCCAGAGAAGGTAGCCAGCGTCTTCTACTGTCCCTGTCCTGCAGCCAGGCCGAGAAAAGGGCCCCAGGGTCCCCTCAACCTCCCATGTTGTCATTGACTCTTGGTTCTTTTTGGATACCCTCCTCCTTGCTTTCAGGGTCACCCCCAATCACTGGGCTGTCCTGCTGTGAACTGCTAGCTCTGTGAGGTCAGCGTCCCTAGTACCCTAGCTCACCCTAGCACAGAATCATTCTAAAGAAGTGTTTGTGGAGGCTGGTAGTGTTGCTCAGTGGTAGAACACTTGCCCGGCATCCATCAGCATAGCAAAAAGGAAAAGAAAACAGGAAGGAGCGGAGGCAGGAAGAGAGGGAGGGAGAGAAAACATGGGAAAGAAAGCTAGGAAAATAGTTCAGCAGGTTAAAGGTGCTTGTTTACAAAGCTTGTCAGTTCAGGGGTTCAATTCCTAAGCCACCCACCTAAGCAAGTGGCACAAGTGTCTGGTATCTGCTTGCAGCAGCAAGAGGCCCTAGCATGCCCCCCACACATGTACAAATAATTTTTTTTTAATTGAGAAGAGGAGAAAAGAAAAGGAAAAGGAGAGGACAGCAGGAGAAGAGAAGGGGAGGGGAGGGGAGGGGAGGGGGAGGGAAGGGGAGGGAAGGGAAGGGAAGGGAAGGGAAGGGAAGGGAAGGGAAGGGAAGGGAAGGGAAGGGAAGGGAAGGGAAGGAGGGAAGGGAAAGGAAAAAGAAGGGGAGGGGAGGGGAAAGGAGGGGAGAGAGGGGAGGGAAGGGAAGGGAAGGGGGGAAGGGAAGGGAAGGGAAGGGAAGATGAGGGAAGGGAAGGAGGGAAGGGAAAGGAAAAAGAAGAAGGGGAGGGGAGGGGAGGGAAGGGGAGGGGGAAGGGAAGGATGGAAGGGAAGGAAGGGAAGGGAAGGGAAGGGAAGGGAAGGGAAGGGAAGGGAAGGGAAGGGAAGGGAAGGGAAGGGAAGGGAAGGGAAGGGAAGGAGAGAATACCACCTACAATTTCAGAGGCTTGGCCTCTGTTCCCAGCCTTCTAAATAACAATGTGTTTCTTTGAGTAACTTTGCATACTGAGAGCACTGGAGGCTCCCCAAAAGTTGTCAGAGACAACTGATGGGCCCTTAACCCAGGCAGAGTCCCCAAGGGGAGCCTCTTAACTCTGGCAAAATCACAAGCAGAAAGTGGACAAGGATGCAGTCCACCCACCTTTGTGTAAGCCGTCAACTTTTACTTTGCACTCGTTTATGTATGCACTTAGTTCCAAGCAGTTATGGTCCGTGTGCGATCAGGTGACAGCCACATCAGTCAGGAGACAGAACATGCCAGGCTTCTAGCTACCAGCTACACCCTGGGTCTGCCCCAGCTCTCCAGAACCTGCCATGGCCAGCTCTCCTGTGTTTGGCTGAGCCCTAGCACTGAGTCATTACCCCTTCCACGTTCTCTCAATCCTGGGCATCCCTGGGCAAGGAAATCCCAGTTGAGAACTCTTCATTCTCTGATAATTCACCAGCACCAGCACCTCCCCAGCCACAGCAAGGGCCACACATGCTCACTGCAGCGTTGCTTACGGTTGGACACTGACCAGCAGTGGACCACGCTGGCTAAGTTCACACTGTCATGTCCACGTGATGAGTCTCTTATAATATTTTAAAATGCATGTTGTGGGCTGAGGAGATGGCTCATTGGTTAAGAGCGCTTGCTGCTTAAGCACGGGAGCCTCTCAGCCAGAGACCACCAAGTTCAACTCCCCAGAATGTGGCCACACATGTCTGTAACCCTAGACCGCAGCAGGCGGGGACCAAAGAATCGCTGGGGCTGGCCAATGGGCAGCAGCTCTGGGTTGAGGGAGAAACATCCCCCAAGCAACACTGATGCTTGATAAGAGGATGTTCGACGGTCTCCTCTGGCTTCTGTATACATGCTTATGGGATGTGGGCATCTGCACACACATCATACACGGCAGTGACACGACAGCAGGAGAGACTCCTGTCTCAGAAGAAGGAGGAAGGGGGCTGGAGAGATGGCTTAGCAGTTAAGCGCTTGCCTGAGAAGCCTAAGGACCCCAGTTCAAGGCTCGATTCCCCAGGACCAATGTTAGCCAGATGCACAAGGGGGCGCATGCGTCTGGAGTTCATTTGCAGTGGCTGATGGCCCTGACACTCCCTCTCTCTCTCTCTCTCTCTCTCTCTCTCTCTGTCACTCTCAAATAAATAAATAAAAATAAACGAAAAAGTTTTTTAAAGTAGGAGGAAAGATAGGCGAAACACCCTGGGGTTGTCCCCTGACCTCCATGTGCATGCTACGACATGCATACACTCATACACACACGTCACCAAATAAATTGTAAATGCGCATGGTGTGCATCAATTCAATTACAAAGGCTATTTCTGATGTGATGCCGGGGGTGGAACCCAGAGGGTCTTGCACACGCCAGGCAAGTGCTCCACCACTAAGCTCAGCTTATAAGTTTCAAATGAAGAAGAAACGCACAACTGGAGTTCAAAACCACATGTAAGTCTGCAATCTGAATTTCAGGCTCCTCCAGTGCCTACTGCCATTGCTTCCACCCAACTCCTCAGAAGGAGCCACTCGCCCTCACAGTTCTGTCTCTTTCTGGACTGTTTCTACGCATACACAAATGTGTGTGTGTGTGTGTGTGTGTGTGTGTGTGTGTGCGCGTGAGTGAATAACACAAAGGGTGTCATGTTATATATACCAATAGGCAACTTTTCTCACCCAGCCATATACGTGCTAGGTTGTTAAATGAGAAAAGCAGCCTACAAAACAGCAGGTTCGGTGTGATCCCAATTTTGTAAGTAGATGCATAGAGAGAAGATTCATATCTGAAAAATCAGCATCAAATCTTAGCAGCTGGTGGGGGAGGGAGGCTGAAGACCGATGTTGGATCTTCCATTCTATAAGGCACACAGTCTCCACTTTTCTGAGCCTCGGTTTCCCATCTGTACAGCAAGATTTAGTCAGTGGTTCCTCTCCCAAAGGGACATTTGGTAGTCCCTGAAGATGTTTGGTCGTCATCAGTGGGTGTTGCTGGCATCTGATGAATAAAATCCAGGCATCACGGCACTCAGGAAGGCAGTCTCCATGACACAGAATTCATTGCCTGGTCCACACAGAGCCAGGCCTAGAGGCAGAGGCTGAGGCTGAGGCAGGAGGATCACAGGCTCAAGGCCAGCATGAGTGACTTATGCAGATGCTATCTCCAAAAGCAAATAAGTAAATATCTGGTCTAAAGTGTCAAAGTGCCCCAAACAGACACCCCTGGTATATCAAAGACTAGAGGAGGTGTGGACACAAGGGTTCTGTTTCAAACCGTGATCACTGTCAACATCATATTATCACTTTGCAGGGTTAGGGTTATTATCACTGTCATCATACACAACAATGAAAAGCTGAAGATGTTGGAAACCTCCGAGATGCGCTGGTGAGCCTGTCCCCAAGGAAGCCACTGCACTGACTTGCTGTCTGCCAGGTAACTTGCTTCATGGGGGCCAAACCATAGGAAGATCCCTTCTCTGCCTGCCCGAACTAAGGGCAGCAGGGTACAAGGTGGGCAAGCAGATTGGCAGGGCACTGCCGGCCTGGCGTGAAGCCTCAGCTGGGGACTGACCAGCTGGCCAGGCCCCTTAGTGGGGGCCCAGCTGCCCAGCTCAGGGGGGCCTTGGCCTGCATCGCTTTTGCCCACTGCTCCGGGAGCAGGAATTAACAGGAAGGCGTCCTGCACACCTCCCCAGCTCATTAGCTCCAGGGTCTCATTCTCCGTGAAAGCTGTGGTTCTGCTTGTGGCCTCACGCTCCACTGCTGGGCCTATGATTGTGGCCAGACGTCCTCCTCCGTCCCACCGGGGGCCACTCCTTCCCATCTGCTCCCAGCTCACAACCCCGGCCTTTTGTCTTCTCCCCTCCTGCCTGCCTCCGGCTGCGCCTCTTGACTCCTGTCATGGTCTCTTTGCTCCTCGGCTCTCCTGGCAGAGGGCATCAGACTCCGCTGACTCCTCTCTGCTCTTGAGTCAGACCCCAACTCCTAAGCCCCTCCTCTTTCTCCCCAGAAAGTCGTAGGGCCTGGAAACTAGGCTTTTGTCATGGTCACTCTGCAGATGTGAAAACCGAGGTCTTGAGATCAAAAGGTCTAAGGGAAAGCTGGAGACGGCCTTGGGATGTGTCTCAGTGGGTGGATTGCCTGCCTGGCATGCAGGAAGTCCTGGGTTCCATCCCCAGTACCGCAAAGACTGGGTATGAGGGTGCACACCTATAATCCCAGCACTCAGGAGGCGGAGGCAGAGGAGTCAGGAGTTCAAGATCATCCTTGAGGAGTTTGAGTCCAGACTGGACTACATGAGACCTTGTCTCAAAAATAAATAAATGAATAAATAAAGAGCAAGTTTGGGGATCACTGGCACACTCATGGGTTGAGTATGTAGGGAGTGCTCCACAGGGTGAGTTCCTGCCTTAACTCTGGGAACCTATCAGAAGCCAGCCAGCCATGGGGACCCACCCGGGAGAAGGTGCTAAGTCCAGGGACAGCTTTAGGCCAAGAACAGGACTGGTTTTCCAGGCTCCTAAGTTCCTCGTGTGCCTCAGTGCCCTGCCAGCCTCCTGTCAGGGCTACCCAAGCCCCAGCCCTGGCCCCTGACCTGGGGAAACGTCCCCAGGGCTGGGCTGGCATTGCTTTTCTGCAAAGGACCAGGCAGTGAATATTTTTGATGTTCCAGCCTCATGGTTTCTGTGGTAGAGATTCAACCCTGTTTTGTAAGGGCCAAGACAGCATGTAAGAGAACTGGCATTGCTGAGCTCCAATAAAGCTTTATTTAAAACAAACAGGCAGCTGGGTGTGGAAGTGGATGCCTTTAATCCAAAGCACTTGGGAGACAGAGGTAAGAAGATTGTCATTGTCATGTGTTCAAGGCCAGTCGGGGACTACAGTGTGAATTTCAGGTCAGCCTGGGCTAGAGAAAGACCCTACCCCAGAAAAAAAAAAAAAAAAAGAAAAAGAAAAAGAAAAACTTGGGCTGTGTGCTGAAGGCTTTTTCAGCTCTTGGAAGAGCCCAGGCCAGCAGCCCCAGCAACTTCCTCAAGCCTGACTCCATGAGGAGGTAACAGTAGCGGCAGATTATTACCTTCACACACACCACTCAGCGATGGTGAGGACAGAGGCCCAGTGCCCCGGGGGCAGTGGAGACAGGTGAGGGAGTGGACCAGGCCACTTGGTGGTGGCTAGCCGGGTGCCCTACCTGAGTCTGCCAGGGATCCCAGCCCTAGGTTGGCATTCAAAGACTATTGCTCTCAACGCATGTGTCCTGGTTGCTGGAGGGTCTGCGCTACCACCCTGCATAGCCTCCAGGGATACCAGGTCCAGACACACGGCCTCGGGCTCGGAACCCAAAGGCTGGCTTCTTGTCTTGGCTGGTGCTCTAGAATCTGTGCCTCAGCTTCCCCAGCATTAACACAGGAGAGCCCCTGGCCTCCCTCAAGAGTGGGAACCAGCCAGGCGTGGTGGCGCACACCTTTAATTCCAGCACTCAGGAGGCAGAGGTAGGAGGATCGCCATGAGTTCAAGGCCACCTGAGACTACATAGTGAATTCCAGGTCAGCCTGGGCCAGAGTGAGACCCTACCTTGAACCCCCCCAAAAAAAAAACGGGAACCAGGTTTCTCTGACAGCATGAGCACATGCTATCCATGTCATAGGATAGGACCCCGGGGAGTGTCAGCTCTCTCAGAAACCCAGCCGCGCCCCTTCATAGCTGCGACACCCCACCAAATCCCTTCTCCTCTCAGAGCCTTGGTTCCCTCTCTGTGAAAGAACCACCACAGCTTGGCCTCTCAGGGCTGAAACCAAGATGCCACTCTCATAGGAAGCCTGGCACCGCCTGGGACTGCACCACATAGGCATGACCCACGGTCACTCGTACCATGTCACTTGATCAGCATACTCCCACTGGGCAGCTGAGTAGAACCATACCACCATCCTTCCCCCCCCCCCCCCCGCGGCAGAAGGAGAGACTAAAGCAGCAGTGAACATCTAGTTTAGACTCTAGAATCAGGCTGCCAGAGCTCCCTCCTGAGGCCACGTTGCCCACAGTCCGCAGTAGTGGTTTATGACCATCCTTACCTGCCAGGCCTCTCACGCCCCCACAGGGACTTCTTGGGTGGAGGGAGGCACCCCACCCAGGGCTGGCCCACATGCAGTGACTCGTTCATGGCAGGTACAAAGGGCAGGCTTTCTTTCCACACCGTTGTGCCATCTTCGAAATGTGATGCCACCTCCTATAAAGAGAGCTGAGAGGCATGGTCACTCTCATCCCAGCCCACCCTCTGCCCAAGACGCCAGCCTCCCTCTACCCCCGAGTACTCCCCAGCTAGCCACCTGCAGCCACAGCTCTGTCTCCAGGGACGTTTGCAGGGGAAGCTGCCCTAATATGCCTGGGTAGCCAAGAAACCTGGACCAGGCCAAGGGCTTCTCCATCCCCTCCGGGCTGTCCTAACACACCCCCTGCTCCAACAAGAGCATCTACCTTTCATCCGGGGAGAATAGACAGCAGAGCCCCCAGGAAGCACCCTCGTTATGCTTTCTGGAGGCTTTGGGTTTCTTTAGGAGGGCAGAATCAATATGTAGCCCATAGCAACAGGGCCAGAGCCACGAACATCTTCACTTCTGGGGCTGCCATCCTAGAGGGGAAACTGCCCTGCCCCTTGAGTCTGAGACCCACTGGGACTGGGAAGACCTGGGAATTTGTATTTCTTTTTTTAATACTTTATTTTATTATTTTTATTTATTTATTTATGAGAGAGTGAGGGGGAGACAATGGACACATCAGGGCCTCCAGCCATTGCAAACAAACTCCAGATACATGCACCACCATGTGCATCTGGCTTACATGATATCTGGGGGATCAAACCTGGGTCCTTGGGCTTTGCAGGCAAGTACCTTAATCACTAAGCCATCTCTGCAGCCCAGAATTTGCATTTCTAACACGTTTCCAGGTGACACAGATGCTGCTGGCCCAAGGAAGGACCACACTTGGAGAAGAGCCACTGACTTGAGTGGGTTAGGTCAAAAGGTCAACATCCAAGACACCTGTGTTGGAGCCCCGACACCTGCGGCATGCTGCGTGATCTGGGGTAAGCTGCCTAGCTCCTATGAAGCTCCATTTCACTGGGTTGGAAATGGATGAGGAGGAAGGGCTCTCCCCTGTGAGTGAAGCAAAATGTTTAAAAGAAAAAAAAAAAAAAAAGCCTGGCGTGGTGGCACACGCCTTTAATTCCAGCACTCAGGAAGAAGAGGTAGCAGGATTGCCATGAGTTTGAGGCCACCCTGAGACTACATAGTGAATTTCAGGTCAGCCTGAGCTAGAGTGAGACCCTATCTTAAAACCAAACAAACAAAACACACACACACACACACACACACACACAAAAGGCCTAAAAGATCAGGAGTGAGGGCTGGAGGGATGGTTCAGTGGTTAAAGGCACTTGTTCGCAAACCCTGACAGCCTCCGTAAAGCCAGACACACAAAGTGGCACATGCGTCTGGAGTTGGTTTGCAGTAGCAGGAGGCCCTGGTGCGCCCACATTCATTCTCTCTCTAGTAAATAAAAAAATAAATAACAGAAATGGAAAGCACCTCGCACAAGCTGAGTGCTCAGAACATGAAATGCGTAGTTACTACGCCCACGCACTGCTCTGGGCACACAGTTTGCGTGACTGATAGCAGCTGACTCATCAACTCCCAAGGCCTCCCTGACGTTCAAAGGGGTGGTTCTTGCCCCATTTTTTTTTTTATTTAATTTATTTCTTTGCAAGCAGAGAGAGGTAGAGAGAAAAGAGATAGACACATAGAATGGGTGTGCCAGGGCTTTCAGCCGCTGTAAATGAACTACAGATGTATGTACCGTTGTGTGTATCTAGCTTTACATGAACACTGGGGAATTGAACCCGGGTTGTTAGGCATTACAGGCAAGAGCCTTTACCACTGAGCTGTCTCTCCAGCCCCATCTCTCCCCATTTTTGAGAAGAACAAACTGAAGCATGGCCTGGCCCAAGGTTAGAAGCCCAGCCCAGATTACTGTTCCATCCATCTTCTCTCCTGGCGCTCTACCCTGGTCCCCTACCCTGTCTCCCCTTCCAGAGCCAAGCTAGGCCCCTCTGACAGAAGTCTTCCCAAACGAGAAGAGAATAAAGAGCTTTCTGTCCATGCCAGAAGAAAAACAAACCCCACCGCCCTCCATTGCCCATGGAGGAAATGATGGATGTCTGTTATTGTTGTTGTGGAAATCAGTACCGGGGGAAAGAGATCAAGGCACCCGTTGCTGGAGCTCGCAGAGTCACTGAGAGAAGTCCAGGAAAGGGCTCCCCACCACACCACGCTGCCTCTCTCTTTGCAAGTGCCTGTTTCTCCTGGGCAGACAGGGTGGTGGGGGACAAACCCTGGAAGAGCCAGAGGCAGGGAGCCTGGAAGAGGGGGACCAGCTGGGGCAGCTTGGGGGTGGGGTAATCAATCCTCAGCTCTGTTCCTCTTCCTTCCCCCACCCTTCTCCATTCCCATTTCCTCCCTCCTAGGTAGGAGCAGAGAACTCAAGCCAATGAACTGTTCAGGCTTCTCTCACCGCCCTTAGGTGTTGATGGAGAGGGACCGTCACAAGAAAAATACTGTCTCCAGGGGAAAACTTCTGGAATCTGTTTTGGAGAATCTGATAAGTAGTCTGGGGCCTTGTTAGTTTGAAGGCACTTTGCATTGCTGTCCCTTTAAGAGGCACAAGGACTAACTAGGGAGATGGCTTAGTAGGTAAAGTACTTGTTGCCCAAGCATGAGGACCTGAGTTCAGATTTGAGCCCAAGGGTGCACATATAATGCCTGCCCTGGGAAGGCAGACACGGGAGACTCCCTGACGCTTGCCAGCTAGCTGTTGTAGCCAAATCAATGGGTAACCTTCAGGTTCAGTGAGAGAGCCTGTCTCAAAAATTAAGATGAATAGCAAATGAGAGAAACACCCGGTGTTGACCTCTGGTACACACACACACACACACACACACACACACACACAAGAAAGGTCAGACGTTTACATGGAAAATGTGGGACTCACAGCCCGGTGGGAGGAGATCACCAAAGTGGGGGCCTTCACTCGTTGCTCTGCACCAACATAATTTATCAGCTTTGCCTAATGGTGGCAAGGGGTGGGAGGAGGAGCTGAGGGCCTGTGGATCTGGCCTCAGCTAAGGTTCTCACACTTCCCTCCCTCCTGATTCTCAGTCTCACACCAGGAGGTGGGGAGAACAAGGGTTAGCACTGAGTTTAAAGACACACACAAAATGCCACCCACTGTGTGACCTCGGGTAAGTTTTTAAAACCCATGTGCCTCAATTTTTCTTCCTTTAAGAAAATGTTTTTGATTTAATTTATTTATTTAAGAGAGAGAGAGAGAGAATGGGCAAATCAAGGCTTATTGCCACTGCAAATGAACTACAAACCCATGTGTCACTTTGAGCATCTGGCTTTACAAGGCTAATGGGGAATTGAACCTGGGCCTTCAGGCTTTACAAACAGATGCCTTTAACCACTGAGCCAACTCCCCAGATTGAGTTTCAATATTTCATCTGTAAAGCTAGGTTGTCTTGCCTGTGCTCAAAGGGTTAAATCAGATTAAATGACCTAGAAAATAATTACGATAATTGGCATCTATTGGAATGTGCCAGGCATTTTTGGGGAGGCAGGGTCTTGTGTTGTAGCTAAGGCTGGCATCCAATTCCCAGTGATCCTCTTGCCTCAGCCTCCTGAGTGCTGAAATTATAAGTGTGTGCCACCATAGCTAGTTTTGTTTTTCTGTTTTCAGAAGGATTTATTCATTTAGTCTCTATTTTTTAACTTTTTTACTTATTTGCAAGCAGAAAGATCTAGAGAGAAGAGAGACAGACAGAAAGAATGGGTAAACCAGGGCCGCCAGCCACTGGCTTTACCTGGGTACTGGGGAATCGAACTCAGGGTAATTAGGCTTTGCAGGCACATTTTAACCACTAAGCCATTGCTCTAGACCTCATGTGAACTCTATAAGACAATTTTTAGGTAGGTACTACCATCACTCACATTTCTTCAGGTAAGGAAACTGAGGCACAGAGAGGTGACGGACAGCTGGAAGGACACAGAGTTGAGTTTCACCCCAGGCAGGCATCTGGATTCTGCATGCATCCAGACAACCCTTTCTTGGGCTTCTTGCTCTTGTTCCCCACATCCCCCAGCTGGAGACTTAACCAAGCCTCTGTCTTAAATCCAGATGTTCCTCATGCCCAGACTTTGACAGCATGCCAGCCAACACATGGGTGCTCGACGGTGGCTATGTTCCTTGTCTCACAGGGCATCATTTCTGATCATTTCTGCGCATGTGTCTGGAAGGTTCCGCTCTACCCTGGGAGCCACCACAAGCCCTGGCACTCTTGTGAATAATGGTTCTGAAAAGATAGGTCAAGGGCACATGCAACTCCATAACTTCCAGAGGCCCAATGTCCAGCCGGCTGCTGGCCTCCATGTTCCCTGCCCACACCTATGTGGAAGCTCTGATCTTCTGCTCAGTGGAAGGAGTCTTGTGTTTAGCCAGTGTCCACAAGCAGCTGTGAGCATGCTGGAAGCTGAGCTCAGTGCACACTGCAAGACTAACCTTGGCCTTTGCAGATTCACAAACCTATGAGCATCACTGTCCAGGGAAGAAAGCGGTTGGGCCTGCAGGTGACTTTGAGGTTGGCCTTGACAGTGGAAAGCAACCTGATGGAAAGCAGCCTAATTGAGCCATGGCCTGCCAGCAGGAGTGTGGCTTTGGAGACCATCTTGGCCAGGTGGGAATACAGGGAAGATGCCACTGGACATGTATTTGGAGTCCCTTGCTAAAGTGACCAAACATCTACAACAGGAAATCCAAGCAGATCCCAGGGCTGGGCTATAGGTCAGTGTAAAGTATGGTATGTGCTGGTCTTGGATAGGGTCCCCAGTTCAGAAGCCCAGATGCTAGTTGTCTATCTGGGAGGTGTTCATCCAATTCAGAGAGGAAGGAGGAGGTATAAAGCAAGAGGAGCCAAGAAAGGGGATGGGATGGAGCTGGTCACCATGCAGGGTACCTGGGGGTGACGAGATTGCATAGGATATGACTCCCAGTTATCCCACCTGTAGGAAGGGCAAGGCTCAGCGTGGCTCTGTCGCTTACAGGCAGCCATGAATGGCTCCTGGAGGAGAGTGCACCACCTCTTTCCTTAGCAGTAAAAGTTCTGTAGGTCAGGCGTGGTGGCGCACGCCTTTAATCCCAGCACTCAGGAGGTAGAGGTAGGAGGAGCACTGTGAGTCTGAGGCCAGCCTAAGACTACATAGTGAATTCCAGGTCATCCCGGCTAGAGCAAGACCCTACCTCAAAAAAAAAAAAAAAAAAAAAAGCTTTATGGCTATAGGGCCAATGGTGTCTACATGAATGAATGAATGAATGAATGATATCTTAAGAGTCAGGCACTGTTCTGAGTTCTGAAGATTTATGGGGCTGAGAAGATGTCTGGGTGGTTGAAGGTGCTTGCTTCCACAGAAATGATATAGACCCCTAATGAGGGTTCATGCCTAC
Organism: Jaculus jaculus; assembly: GCF_020740685.1. Taxonomy (NCBI): domain Eukaryota; kingdom Metazoa; phylum Chordata; class Mammalia; order Rodentia; family Dipodidae; genus Jaculus; species Jaculus jaculus. Next base: position 26,042,953 of record NC_059114.1, read on the forward strand.
AAGGAGAACAATCTCTCTCTCTTGCTCTCGCTCCCGCTCTCGCTCTCAAAATTATGGTGAACTATCTCAGTACAAGTGCCCTGAGTTTGGTTGTAGTTAGCCATGAGCACCTCCTGGGGCATTTGTTTCCTCACTGTTTCCCAAACTGCATTCCAGGTCCCTTCTCCCATGATAGACTCTGTTCTGGGGTCAAATTGCATATGGAGAATTCCATGTGCTCTGTCACAACAATAACAAAGTGCCTGGTTTCACTTTGTTTAATCCAGGTTTGACAAATATACTTGACATATTTATCCTCCAAGAGACAAATTAAATCCAAAACCACAGAGCCAGGAAGGTCACTAGAATGGAACTGTTCTGTGTAGGAGAAGATTGACACATAGTGCCATCCATTAGAGCCTTCTGCAATGATTGCAGGGCTCTGCAGTCCAGCTGCCCAACATGACAGACCATGTACAAGCCATCCAATGTGGCAGCCCACACTCAGTCCATCCAATGTGGCAGCCCATACTCAGTCCATCCAATGTGGCAGCCCACACTCAGTCCATCCAATGTGGCAGCCCACACTCGGTCCATCCAATATGGCAGCCCACACTCAGTCCATCCAATATGGCAGCCCACACTCAGTCCATCCAATGTGGCAGCCTACACTCAGTCCATCCAATAATAGCAGCCCACACTCAATCCATCCAATACAGCAGATCATTGGATGTTCAAGCTATCCAACATGGTAGCCCACCTTCATACTATCCAACATGGCAGCCACAGTGCTGTGGGAACCATTGGGATGGGGCTAGTACAACTGAAGGATTTAAATTTTTATTTTAATTAATTTAACTTTAAATTGCAGTGCAGCTTCCCTATCTAGTTTGTGCCTGAGTTGCACACTGGACATGGTGATAAGTCAGTTTTCCTCTGACAAGAGCTGCCTGTGATGAGTACTTACTGAATACCAGGCACCAAGAGCTTGGCTCAGCCCTTCAACAACCCAGGGAGTGGTGTTACTTTTCAGTCCATTTTCCAGGTGAAGAAATAGAGGCAGGGGGCCATTTGGTGTCTTGTTCAAGTCCCTATGACCAAGGGTTTGTGACTATACTCTGGGTGACCGGAAGGAGTCAGGGGTGCACCCCTTGAGGAGCCCCCTGCCAGGAGGGGGTGGGTGAGAGCAAGCAGTAAACTGTTACTCACAGCACAGCGAGAGACTAGAGCTGTCCTCTTCCCTCCGGTCACCTGGCCTAGCCCAGCTCCCTGGAGCACCCACTCCTCCCTCACAAAGAAGCCCACAAGATCCCATTCAGGGCCCTCCCCTGACAGCACCGTGTTGTGCCCTGCGAGGGAGCAGGGGTGCGCCACCGTACCATCCTGTACCTTTCATCCCTTGCAGAGTTCAGATAAATCTCCCCTCCTCTCCGCGTGCAGCTGAAAGTCGCCGGCCTAGCTAGGGTTTCTCCCACTTATGCAACTCATGAATATTTAACAGCATCTGCCGTGGAGGCGATAAAGCCCTACCAATCCTTGACAAATATGTCCTAATCTTTTCAATTTCGGGGTGCAAATATGCCTTCTGAGTCCTGTTTGTCACCTAGATTAATGGCCCAGGGTCCCATAATCCTTTGGTGCTAATTCAAGTGGAGGCTGGCCGGCGTGTGCCTGCCAGTGGGATGCTGGGAAACATGCACACACACACACACACACACACACACTCACATGGGATGGAGTGATTAGTCATGTGAGGGTGACTTGTAGCAAATTGTATGTATGTGTGTGTGGTGTGTGTGCACCTACGCGTGTGCGTGTGTGTGGCTGTTTATATACATGTAGCTTGTCTTTGTGTATCCCTGCCCTGTGTTTACAAGTGTCTAGGTGTATGTGTGAGTTGTGTGAGCTCCATGTATGTATGAGTGCACATGTCTGAGCCCGGATGTAACATGTGTGTTGAGGTGCCTCTCTGACTGTGCGGGAAGAGAGAGAGCGGGCAAGTCAGTGGAATATTCGATCAGACTTCTTCCTGTTCTGATGGAGAGGGGATGCATGGGCATCGCAGATGGGGATGACATAAGGAAAGAAACATCTGTAGGGGATGAGCCCCCTGGAATTGATCTGGGTGTGTCTGAAAAGCAACTCTACACCCCACAGGGTTATTTTGATTTCATATACTGCAGATAGCTGGCCCTGGAAAGGGCACACCACCAGAAGCCTATACGGAAACTCTGGTGTTTAGAATGTAGCAGAGAATAGAGAACGGGTGTGTGCGGTTCTGCCTATGGCTGTGAGAGGGAGGGCTTCAGACACAGACTGCTGTAGATGGAGGTCCTCGGTCCCCCATCCCTGTGTTCCTTGCTCTCTCTTCCTCCCTCCAGCTGTCCCTTCCTCTCCCTCCCTCTGTCCTCTCTCAAGTAACCTTCAGTATTTCCCCAAAATGCTGGTCAGAGGCCATGTGCGCCTGGCCTGGTGCTGTTCTCAGCACCTGGGTGTCCTTCTGTCCCAAGTCTGTCCTCAGAGCACCTCTGGGGGAGCGGGGAAGAGGCCATCACGAGCCTGAGTCCCTTCCTCTCCTCCCGTCGCAGGGTCCTGGCAGCTCATCCGTGAGGGCAGAGAACCAGGGCCAGGCTTGGCAGGTGGAACAGGACAGCCTCGTCCAGTGTGGGGCCAGGGCTAGGAAGGGGTGAGGCGCAGAGTGCTGAGGCCCAAACCAGAGAGCAACGCAGCAACTTCCAACCTCGGGTGAGGAGAAGTATCTATCACACCAAACAGACCTCTGGTCAGACACAGCCAAAAGCACCCTGTCTCCTGATGGAAGCAGGGGCCTCCACAGAGCAGCCCAGCGCGCACGTACTCGCCTCTGGGCACAACATGGTCGCCCCTCTGTGGGGCTAACACCCAGCCCAAGAACACTGACGCAGAGGAGAAAGAGAGCCAGGGGTCCTTGGGACCTGAGATAAGATCTGCTAAAGATGGAGGTGGGAAGACAGGGGAAAGAACAAAGCCTTGTGGACCCTAAACAGACCCCACACAGGAACATAACACTGGAGATTTCAAGTGAAGCTGTTCTTGGGTTCTCCCAAGGCATGTATGTGACCTTGGGCAAGCCACCTGCCTTCTCCGTAACTCCTCCTCCTAGGAAGTGCCTGGGGACAGGCGGCAAGAGTACAGTGGGCCCTGTGACATGTTATGAGGGTTATATGCCAATACAAGTGTGTGGCCATGCTTCTTGCCAATTGCTGCTATTGGTATTAATGTCATTATTATTATCATTATTAATTATTGTCTGCAGAACTCTCTGTTAATGCCCCCACATTCCACGTGACATAAAGAAATTACAAGAATCAGGGCTGGCTTAAGTTCATTCTGCAAAATTCCTACTGTGACCCAGTCCATGGCAAAAACAGTCTCTAGGTGCCTCTCGCACTCAAAAGGAAAATTCTAGATAGGGAGCTTTCCCACAGTTAAATACAAAACTAACAGCATTATCCTCACTGTGTGGAGACTGTCTCCTGGGAATACCCCCATCCAACCACCCTGGCATGTGCCCCCAGCACAAATAGTCCTTCTGTCATTGGCCATCCCCAGCTCTGGGAGCAGAGGGGCTCAGGAGGTGACAGTGACTGCACTGAGTAAGGGCAGCCTCTCTGTGAGCTGGGACAAATCATTTTCCCTCTGAAATCAAAGGGATCTGCATTAGCACCTTGAAAAAGGTCCCATTAGAGGTATGCTTCTCAACCTTTGATAGCACAAAGCTCCCTCCCCCAAACACACGCCCTGAGAACCTACAAAAGCCAGTCCCCAGACAGCAGAGGGTCCCTGCTCCGCTGCTCAGGGAGCCCCACAGACCAAGGATCCACAACATCTTTCTCTTCTGGAGATTAGGTAAAGCAAACGACACGCACAACTCCTTTTTCTCATGCTAATAATTTCTCACACTGCACTCTCCCCCCTCTGGGCGGTCCTCTGTAGTAGCCAGTCTGTCTACAGCCTGAATCAACAAGCTCTGTGTTTGTTTATTATCTCCTAGAGGGCAGCGACCACAGCCAAGAGAACTCTGTGGGATACTGGGGACATCTGCCCTGGCCTTCAAGGATATTGTGATGAACTTATGAAAGAAAGCCAGAATATTTCAGAACCATGGTTTTCATGGAGGGCAGCTATTGTGTTGCAAGAGTACAGTACTTGTAGCGGCAGCTTCTAAGATGGTTGCCTCAAGATGGCCACCTCCGACATGGCCACCCAAGATGGCTGCCTCTGAGGTGGCCCTGGTATTCCCCACCTTCCAGTAGCATAGCATGGGATGGACCTAGTGACTCCTGTTTTCAAATTTTTCTTCGTTTATTTACTTATATGCAGAGAGAAAGAGGCATGCCAGGGTCTCTAGCCACTGCAAATGAGCTCCAGATGCATGCACCACTTTGTGCATCTAGCTTTACCTGGATACTGGGGAATCAAACCTGGGTCATTAGGCTTTGCAGGAAAGCACCTTAACCACTGAGCCAGCTCTCTAGCTCCCTAGTGACTTATTTCTAATGAATACACTATAGCAAAAAAGATCATTCCAAAATTTAGTGGGGAACGCTGTGGTTTCCATAGTTTTCTTTCTAGTTCCTTACTGCCGTGTTGTGGAAAACCCAATGACAAGTACGCTGTTTCCAGCCAAAAGTGAACAAGGACCTGACCCCTGTCGGCAGCCACATGATCAAATGTAGAAGCAGGCCTAGACTAGTAACCTAGCTGACAGGCTGACATTCCCTGAGCCAGAGAACCCACCGAAGCTCCTTCCAGGTTTCTGACTCACAAACATTGTGAGATAATAATAAATGCTTATTGTCTAAGGCCACTACACTGATGGTAACCTACTCTTGAATGCTTGAGTGTAGACCTCTACCAGCCTGCATGGTTTAAACCCTAACTTATATGATTTTACATCTGTGTAAACATTTTTTTAAAATTTTTAAACATTTTTTATTATTATTTATTTATTTTTGAGAGGGAGGGAGAGAAGAAGAAAGGCCACTGCAAATGAACTCTTACATGGGTACTAGGGAATTGAGCCTGGGTCCTTAGGCTTCGCAGGCAAGTACCTTAACTGTTAAGCCATCTCTCTAGCCCACATCTCTGTAAACTTATCCACATCACCTAATCTCTTGGCCACTCCGTTTCCTTATCTGTGTAGTGGGAATAATAGTGCCTATTTCAAAGAGTCATGGTGAGAATTAAGTATGCACTTTTTATAAAGGTTGGTGCCACTCACATTGTTACCCCTGAAGGCTCCAACCTGAGGGACACATGGCACAAGGGGAAAACCTAAGGACAAACTTGGAAAGTGCCTGTCAAAACCAGCAGCCTGGAGAAGACAGGCCAAACACACTACCTGCGCCATGGGTGACATGTACTGTTACAGCTCACATAATGCCCCCCAGGCTCATGTGTTGATCCCCAGCTGCTGGTGCGATTGAAAAGTGACTGAATCATGAGGCTCTAATTTCATTAATGGGGTAAACCATTGGCCAATTTGTAACAGATGGGCTAATGTTAGTAAGTGGAACCAAGTAAGAGGAAGTAGGTCTTGTTGGGGAGTGTCTTCAAAAGGTATATCTTGCTGCCAGAATCTCTCTCTTTTTCTCTCTCTTCTCTCACTCTCATTGCTATGATATCTCTGCCTCATCTCAAGCCCAAAACAATGGAGCCAACTGACCGTGAACCAAAATTACTGAGTCTATGAGCCAAAATAACCTTTTTTTTTGTCTTTTAGATTGATTTTTCTGAAACATTTTTCACAGTGACAAAAATTTAGCCAATACTCACCCTTTTCTAGTAATCAGTTCACATTCCCAGAGTGTGACCCATAAGGGCCCCATACATCTCACCTCCAGGCCTGATGACCACCTTGTCCCTAATTCCTTTGTACATCACTTCCCAACATGACTACCAGGCAGGCCACTTTTGCCATGAACAAACAGAGACTGCCCCCATATCCTGAGTCTAGTCTTGACCTGAGACTTGCTTCCCTCACAGAAAGGATGTTGTAAACTGGGCCTGGTGGTGTACACCTTAATCCCAGCACTCGAAAGGTCAAAACAGAAGGATAGAGAATTCAAGGTCATTCTCAGCTACATAGGGAGCCTGGGCTAAGTGAAAGTCTGTGAGAGAAAGAAAGAGAGAGAGAGGGGGGGAAGGAAGGAAGGAGGGAGGGAGGAAGGGAAGAAGGAAGGAAGGAAGGAAGGAAGGAAGGAAGGAAGGAAGGAAGGAAGGAAGGAAGGAAGAAGCCAGGCATGGTGGCACAGGCCTTTAGTCCCAGCACTTGGGAAGCAGAGATAGGAGGATCGCCATGAATTCAAGGCCACCCAGAGACTACATAGTAAATTCCAGGTCAGCCTGGGCTAGAGTGAGACCCTACCTTGAAAAACCAAAAAAAAAAAAAGAAAGAAAGAGAGAGAAAAGAAAAGAAAAGAGAGGACATTATGAGATTTTTCAGGACCAGGTCTTACAAGCACTGCTAGCTTTTCCCTTCTCTTCGAAGCCAGGCTTGATATGAGAGGTCTGCCCATGCAGAGGCACCGTGCTGTGTGGAGATGCCCAAAGTGGCCATGAGGAGGGCCCAGAGGAGGCACCTGTCGGCACAAGACAAGAGGAGCTGCACTACACACCAAACAAAGGCAAATTCAGGGCTGCAGAGATGGCCTGGCAGTTAAGGCACTTGCCTGTGAAGCTCCTGGTCCCACGCCAGCCAGACACAAGGTGACACAAGTGCGCAAGGCCACACATTTGCAGTGGGTGGTGCACACCTCTGGGGTTCGATTACAGTGGCTGGACGCTCTAGCATGCCAATTCCCTCTCTCAATCTCTCTTACTCACACACTCTCTCTCTCTCTCGCATTAAAAAAAAAAAAAAACTTGCCTCAAAAACTAATGAAGAAACCGGGTATGGTGTTGCACACCTTTAATCCCAGTACTCGGAAGGTAGAGGTAGGAGGATGGCCAAGAGTTCGAGGCCATCCTGAGACTACATGGTGAATTCCAGGTCAGCCTGGGCTAAAGTGAGACCCTACCTGGAAAAACTAAAAAAAAAAAAAAAAAAAAAAAGCTAATTTAAGAAAGAGAGAAATGAAGGAAGAAAGAAAGAGAGAGAGAGAAAGGAAGGCAGGTGAATCCAAACTCTCAGATGGATGCACACAACTCCTGCGCAATGTCTGAAAATGAGTGGCGGGGTGGAGGGCATCCTAGCTGAGGAATGACAGGCAATGTGCGCGTCATTACACCCAGGAAAGCTATGCCTCAGTCAGGGTCTCAGAAAGAATCACAGTTAGTTGTGGCGATGACCCTCTCGCAGGTGGGACGGAATACCCACCAAAAATTAGTTTAAGGGCGGAAGTGTTTATTTTGGCTTAGGGTTTCCAGGACTCCAGCCCATGGAATGAGGCCTCGGCTCACCTCAATTAACCTAATCACCATAATCACTCACCCACATGCACTAGGAAACTACTATACATAATCCCTCAAAGGGGGTTCTAGGGTTTATCAAGTTAACAATGAATATAAACCACTCCAACAGTTTGCCCCCAGATGGTTCAAACTTCATGAATTCCATGCAAGGACTCCTGTGGAGATGGGGTGGGTAAGAAGGTCAGGAATTGGTTGAGGTTTTGGTCCCGGCCACACTGTACGCTGTAGAGCCAGGGAAGGTGCCAGAAAGAAATTGCCTCAGTCTCCCCCTGTAACCCAGAAGATGCCAACATGGGAAATATTAGGGGTTCGGCCACCCAGAGCCCAGAGCAGGACAGGGGAGTGGAGAGAGAACAAAGTGTCCACAGTAATTGACAGCAGCTCTTTCTATGTCCCAGACCCTCCCTTGCAAATGTCCGCCAAAGAAGAAATCCCTCAGAGGATGAGTAGAGATGCACAAAGACGTCTGACCAGTGTGAGCCACATCTCCCACATGGCCACATACTCTCCCCTGAGATGTCCCTGAGAAAGCGCCAGAGGTCCAAAGACCCCAGAGGACAGTGGAAGGTCTTTCATGTGGACTTCAGGGATTTCTGTCCAGGTTGGCTTCCTGGAGGGTTGAAAAGTTGGCTCTAAGAGACTAGGCCCTGCTAAGTGGCCACCAGTCCTTGGCAAGGTGAAAGTGAAGAAGGTTCTAGAAGCTGGGGTCCCTTCTTAACCATCAGAGCTGACCATGTGCCTTAGCTCGGGCCATGAACGCTAAGCCACTTGGGCAAAGCACTTCCCTCCTTGAGTAAGTCATGCATTCTGTCACCATGCTCAAAAGAGGGTTGTCATTAAAGCTACCTCAAGGATGAGGGAGTAAGGCTTAGAGAGGTTAAATCACTGTCCCAGGACTCACAGCTAGAAGCTGTGCGAAAATCCCCCATCTCGCCGTGGGATGTGCTGGCGTTAAATTCGCTGATTCCGGAAACTCACCGTTCAGAGCCCTTGCTCTGTGCCTGTCATTGTAGAAGGCAGAAATGGACAGACAGAAAGCAGGAAGGCTGGTCTCTGCCTTTGACTCCAGGTGGGAAGGCTGGACTCCTTCACGGAGTATGTGCTGGGCGGGGTGACATCCCAGTGTGCACAGGTGAGGTTTATCCCAGCGCTAGAGGATGCATTGTTTATGTGCATGGTATTAACTCCTTCAGGCAGGGTGCCCTGTCTCCCATATTTTCTGACTGGCCTCCCAGCTTTGTTCCCCGCTTGATACCTCCCTGTCCTTGTCCTCGTCCTGGAAGTTGAGCAAACCTATGGGTTCCCTTCCCTCTGGGCCATGGTGGACTCATGATACCCAGCGGTAGAGTGCTGTGTACAGGTAATTAGTCCCCTTGCGCTCGCCTTAGTTTCCCTTCTCCTCTCCTGAAGAGGACAGATCTGCCCCTGTGGACTCTGCCTGCCTTTCCACGCCTCTGTGACCCATCCCACTGGAAGTAGACCCCCAGGTCCTAAGGTGAGGAAGAATGGACTGGGATTCGTGCTCAGCTCCACTTGCCCCAATTCCCACCATTCCCCTGGGTGAACCTGCCCAGCCAGGGGCTTCCTGCATGTCATCTGTCTGGTTCACTGCACCTTGAACCCCATGCCCATTCCAGCTGAGACACCCCTGCCCCCACACAACCGCCAATCAAGTGCGAAATCCTGAGGCCACCAGCAACTGTCCCCAGCATGGGAGTCAGAAGGGACCTTCCACAGAAGGAGCAGAAGCTGGGCCTAGGGGACTTGCACAGGGGGGGACAGGTGCACACATTCCCAATGAAGGCTCATACTGCCCACCCTGGGCCTAAGTCACAGGGGCTCCAGGGACCCTTCTCTTCTGTCTTCCTTCCCCGCTGTCCAGGTCCATCCCTAGGGACTCAATTCTGAAGGACCGTTGGCAGGAGCTTCTCCCTTCAGACTATGCAGAGATCAAATCTGCAGAGACAGCCCCCCTGCCTGCCTCCCAGTCCTGCTGGCATCTGACTCCCCTCTCCCCTCTGGCCCGCACCTCCAGACCCCTTCCTGCACTACAGTCCTCAACTCCCTCCTTCCCTGACCCCTCCCAACTTCTTATCTTCCCTCAACTCTCTTTTTCTGCACTCTCTCTTCCTCTATGCCTCCCTCCTCTCTCCTCTTTCCCCTTTTTCTTCTCTTCCATCCTCTCCTGTTCCCTCCCCCACGCTACCTCTCAGTCCCCACCCCATCCATCTTCTCCCTGCCCCCCCCCAACCCCAGCCTTCCTTGCTTGGTGACAGCAGCGGTTGGAGAAAGATGGATGGAAATGACACCCCGGCGCTGGCGTGACTGCCACTCGCTGATGCATTGGGATCTGTCACTGCTCTCAGCTAGTCATACAGATGAGATGGTAACCTCTCAGTGCACAGGGTCAAGGACACAAGAAGGGCAGAGGCCACAGGGGGGTCTGGAAAGTGTGGCCTGGGCCAGCATAAGCTGGACTCCTTGCTGGCACTTGACAGTGAACGAAGGACCCGGTCAGTCCCGTCTGGGAAGCACCACTGTCCCAAAGAAGACAACAGTAGAGACGCAAGGGGAAAGCACCCTGAGCCTGGCCACTCCCTCACTATGCAGCATAGACAAGCCATCAAACATTCTATGCCTCAGTTTCCCCATTTGTGAAATGAGAACACTAAGCTTGTTGGGTCAACTTGTGGACGTCACTTTGCATGACACATCTGTAGCAGTGACTCACTCCTGGGAGAAAGCACTCCACGAGCAGCAGCTTATGGAAGGAAAGGGTTTATTCCAGTTTGCAGCTTTGAAAAAGTATTTCACTTATTTGTTTACTTTAAAGAGAGGCATATGGAGAGAGAGATTGAATGGGCATGCCAGGGCCTCTAGCCACTGCAAACCAACTCCAGACATGTGCCTCCTTGTGCATCTGGCTTTACATGGGTACTGGGGAATTGAACATGGGTCCTTTGGCTTTGCTGGCAAGCACCTTGACTGCTGAGCCATCTCTCCAGGCCCCGTTTACAGTCTCCAGGGGAAGGTCCATCCTGGCAGGGAATGCATGGCAAGAGCAGATGGCCAGACAACACATCTCCACAGCAGCAGGGAGGAAGGAGAGAGAGAGAGAGAGAGAGAGAGAGAGAGAGAGAGAGAGAGAGAGAGAGAGAGAGAGAGCTGAGTGTGGTAAGCAGGACTGAGCTATAAAACCCAAGGCCCATACCCAGTGACTCACCTCCCAAAGACTTCACCGACTAGGGATTCAAGCATGAGGCCTAATCATAAGCACATATGGCTAGGATGGACGTGTTAACAAACCACCACACCAGAATGCAAGCTAAGCTCTCAACTCAAGGCAGGGTTGCTATTTGGATAGGAGATGGTCCCAGAAGGCTTGGACCCTAAGTGCAGTATTCAGAGATGGAGCTTTGGGAAGCGATTGAATCCAGTGGGCATGGAATGTTACAGTTGAGCACACTATTGGGAGGTGGTGGAAGCTGTGGCATGCTAGAGGTGTGCCGTTAAAAGGGGATTTTCGGTCTGGAGAGATGGCTTAGCGGTTAAATGCTTGCCTGTGAAGCCTAAGGACCCCAGTTCGAGGCTCAATTCCCCAGGACCCATGTGAGCCAGATACACAAGAGGGTGAATGTGTCTGGAGTTCGTTTGCAGTGGCTGGAGGCCCTGGCACGCCCATTCACTCCCTCCCTCTCTCTCTCTCTCTCTCTCTCTCTCTCTCTCTCTGTCTCTCTCTGCCTCTTTCTCTGTCTGTCACTCTCAAATAAATAAATAAAAATTTTTAAAAATTAATTTAAAAAAATTTTAAAGGGGGGGTTCTCTCTTTCCTTCTAAGCCTTTGTGAGGTGAGCACCTTTGCCCCTCTATGCCCTTCCAGGCCCTCAGCAATGGAGCCAGCCAACTATGGACTGAGACTCCTAAAAATGTGAGCCAAAACAAACCTTTCCTCCTGGAAGTTGCTTCTTTATGTACTTTGTCAAAGCAACAAAAAGTTGACTGTGTTATGAAAAATTATACTAATGCTACCAAGTAAGCAGCTGTTCAAAGTAGACTGAACAACAAAACTAGTGTGCACAGGGGCCTCGCAAAGCGGCGTCAGCGTGTGAGGTGGGGGCGGACCTTCTCCTGCTGACCTGGTGAGATTAAAGGGAGCGCAGGGTGACGTCAGCAGCCTGCCCGTCATAGCCAAGGACCTTGCTTGGTCCCTGAAGCTCTCTAAACCTGTTTCCTCATCTGAGAAGGAGAAATAACAACAGAATCTAGTCAGTGGAAGATGTGAGAATTTCACTCCTTCATTCATTCAACACTTCTTATTAACTTTTTATATGTGTATGTGATGTGTATGAGTGTGTGTGCATGTTTGTATGTTGTATCCGTTATCTGTTCTCATTACTAAAACAAAATATCTGACAAAAATTAGTTTAAGGGCAAATTCCTGGGCAGGAGAGATGGCTTAGCAGTTAAGGCGCTTGCCTCCAAAGCCTAAGGATCCATGTTCTACTCTCCAGATCCCACGTAAGCCAGATGCACAAAGGTGAGGCAAGTGCAAGGTTGCTCATGTCCACTAGGTTCTGCAAGCATCTGGAGTTCGATTGCAGTGGCTGAGGTTCTGGTATGCCAATTCTCTCTGCCCCCCCCCCCTGTGTGTGTGTGTGTGTGTGTGTGTGTGTGTGTGTGTGTGTGCGCACGTGCACGCACAAAGTAAATAAAAATCAGTTTAAGAGAGGAAGGGTTGCCGGGCATGGTGGCACACGCCTTTAATCCCAGCACTCAGGAGGCAGAGGTAGGAGGATCGCCGTGAGTTCAAGGTCACCCTGAGACTCCATAGTGAATTCCAGGTCAGCCTGGGCCAGAGTGAAACCTTACCTCGGAAAAAAAAAAAAAGAGAGAGAGGAAGGGTTGATTTCTGCTTACAGTTCCAGAAAGTAGAATCCCTCCTGGTGGGGAAGGGCTGGCAGCAGACACTTGAGGCATCTGACCACGTTCAGTCACAGTGAAGAGGCAGAGAGACAGCCACGGTGCGGTGCTCAGCCAGCTCTCTCCTTTTTACACAGTCCAGGACCCCAGCCCATGGAAGAGTGCCACCCACAGTTAAGGCGGATCTTTGCACCTCGGTGAACCGACTCAAGATACTCCCTCACAAGTGTGCCCAGAGGCTAACTTGGGCAACCCTGACAAGTGATTCTAGGTCCTGTTGAATTGACCATCAATATAAACTATCATCATGCATGTGGGAGCATGGGTGTGGGAGTGTGTGTGTAGGGGTACATACATGCACACATGCACATGGGTTCCCACACGCATCATGCATGTGTAGGCCAGAGGTCAACATCAAGTGTCTTTCTCTGTGACTCTCCAACTTATCTTTTGAGACAAGGTCTCTCACTGACCCTAGAGCTCAAGGATTCAACTAAACTAGGTAGCCAGCAAGCCTTTGAGACCCTCCTGCCTCCAAGCCCTGAGGTTACAAGCATGCACCACACCTAGCATTTTGTGTACTTGTTGGGGGTCCAAACTCAGGTCCCCATGCTTGCACAAGTGCTTTCCAACTGAGCATTGCCCCCCAACTCCCTGTCAACAACAATATCTATATAGTGTTCCTGGGGACCGGGCTCTGCCCTAAGTATAGAGAGAGGCACAATGTCCACTATGAATGTACCAGGTTTTGTCCTAAATACAGGGACACAGTAATGAGCAAAGACACACACACACACACACACACACACACACACACATCTCTTCTCTTGATTCTGACCCAAACAGACCCTGAGTTACCCCAAAGAAAGTCCACAAAATTTCCTTAAGTTCCCAAACATATCCTCCTGGCCCCCTCATCCCCCCACGTGTTCATTCTTCGTGCGTAAGCCCCATGTGTGTACCGGACCCCAGCCCCCAAAAAGGAGTGACACAAACCATGGGGCATCGGCCTGACTTGCTGCCTCCTGAGAACTTAACTCAGTTCCTGTCTCCTTTCTGCCTCACCGTCCCTCTGGAGTTACTCACAGCAGGACTCCTTCAAACCTTCCTCTGGGACTCCTCCTCTCTCCTGGACCTTCGGGTCTCAAGCAGGGCAGCACTCCCCTCCCTCATCCTACTGGCGTACCTGGAATGGCCACTGTGCAGATGCTCCAGGTAAGGCGGCGTCACATTCCAATACACCCCATAAACATAAACATAAAGTTGTAAGCATCCTAAGTCAAAGATGCAGTGAGAGGGCTGGAGAGATGGCTTGGCAGTTAAGCGCTTGCCTGTGAAGCCTAAAGACCCCGGTTCGAGGCTCAATTGCCCATGACCCACATTAGCAAGATGCACAAGGGGGCGCACACATCTGGAGTTCGTTTGCAGTGGCTGAAGGCCCTGACACACACCCATTCTCTCTCTCTCTCTCTCTCTCTGTCACTCTCAGATAAATAAATAAAAACAAACAAACAAACAAAAAGATGCAGTGACAGGCTGGGAAGATGGCTTTGTCATTAAAGGCACTTGCTTGCAAAGCCAGGGCTCAGTTCTCCAGCACATACATAAAACCAGAAGGTGCACAAAGTGGCACATGCATCTCGAGCTTCTTTGCAGCTGTAAGAGACCCTGAAGTACCCAGACACATACACACACTGTCCTTACAAATTGATAAATTTAAAAAAAAAATCACTGAGTGCCCACACCGAGCTATTGAGCATCCCAGCTTCGCTTCATGGGACGGTGGAGAATGCCAGCTGCGGGAGGCTGGCTAGGAGTGCAGCTTCCCTCCCTGTCCTGCATCATGACTGGGCTGGAGCCCACGTCCCTAGCTTGGTGACAGATCAGAATTCACAGTTGAGGATACAACTCAGTGCTTGCCCAGCATGGGCAAAAAGCCTTGGATTCCATCCTCAGCAGCACATAGGCATGTGGTGTACCCCTGTCATCCCAACATTTGAGAGGTACAGGCAGAAGAATCAGGAGTTCAAGATCATTTACATTGAGTTTTATATTGAGTGTAAGGCCAGGCTAAGCTACAGGAGACCCTATCTCATTAAAAAAAAAAAAAAAAATCAAAGAAAGGGCTGGGGAGATGGCTCAGTGGGTAAGAGTGCTTATTGTGCAAGCGTGAGAGCCTGAGTTTAATCCATGTAAAAAAAAGCCAGGCATGACTACACGTGCCTGGCATCCCCGCCTGAGTTAGGTGGAGTCTAGCCAAAAAAAAAGGTGGGGGACATCAAGTTCAGTGGAAATATGAAAAAACAGCAATAGAGCTGGGCATGGGGGTGCACACCTTTAATCTCAACACTCAAGAGGCAGAGGTAGAAGGATCGCTGTGAGTTCAAGGCCAGCCTGGGACTACATAGTGAATTCCAGGTCTGCCTGGGCTAGAGCGAAATCGCACCTCGAGAAACCAAAAAACCACAAGCATTAGTGGGGAGAACCTGGCATTCTCCTCTGGCATAATGCAAGGGACACACACATTATGCACACATGCATATTACATACATATACACACCACATACTGAACACACATCAAAATTTGTTGTAGTTAAAAGAATCTTTTTTTTTTTTTGGCCAGGACCTCTAGTCACTTCAAATGAACTTCAGATGCATACAGTGCATCTGGCTTACGTGAGTCCTGGGAATCAAACCTAGGTCTATTAGGCCTTGCAGACAAGCGCCTGAACCCTAAGCCATCCCTCCAATCCCCTTAAAACAATATTTTAAAAATAAGGTTCATGCCGGGCATGGTGGTGCATGCCTTTAATCCCGGCACTCAGGAGGCAGAGGTAGGAGGATCACCATGAGTTCAAAACCACCCTGAGACTACAAAGTAAATTCCAGGTCAGACTGGGCCAGAATGAGACCCTACCTCAAAAAAACAAAAAAAAAAAAAAAAAAACTAAATAAATAAGGTCAGGGGCTGGAGAGATGGTTTAGTGGTTAAGCTGCTTGCCTGCAAGGCCTAAGGACCCAGGTTCAATTCCGCAGTACCCACTTGGACATCTGTCTTTGTCATCATGCCATCAGTAAAAGCACTAGGGTGAAGTCTACTAGGTAACCAGGGGCCTTGCTTCTTTGTGCTCAGTAAATACTCGTGGGCTAGCTCAGGAAAGCTGGCTCCTGGCCAGGACACCACAGAAAAGGAAAGAGAATTGGGCTCGAATCCCTCCTCTGCCACCTATCGCTATGTGACCCACACAAAGAGCTAAACTTCCAAGAACCTCAACTTTCTCAACTGTGAAATGGGAGAGATGCGACCCCCTGAGCCCCAGACTGTCCATTTGATGACTATGTAAGGGACACAGATGGCTTGGTGTCTGCACATGGCCTGTGCTCATAGACAGCTAGTTCTCTCCAGGGGAGAGGCAGCCTTCAGGTTGAGCCCCTCTAAAGAGCCCATTCCCCTCCCAAGTTTGAGAGAGCCAGAGTTGAAGCCACTTCCCCTGGACTTTGGAGCAGCTGCTATTCCCACAGCTCCCCCCGGCTAACCTGACTTAATGCTCCTAGCCCAGAAAAATGAAGGGAGGGAGGAAAAGGGAAGAAAGAAAAAAAGGAAGGAAGGGAGGGAGGGAGGGAAAAGAAGGAAAGAAGTAGGGATGGTGAGAAAGAGGGAGGGAAGGAAGGAAGGAAAAAAGAAAGGGAGGAAGGAAGGAAGGGCATGGTAGTCTATGGTCTCAAACACACACAGGGGCAAATCACATCGCTTCCCAGAACTCCATACAGTGACTCTTCTCCCCACCTTGCAAGCTAGGGACACTTTCCTAACAGGAACTGGGGGGACATTTCCCTCCTATGTCATCAAAGCCCAGCTCCACACAGCCACACTAAGCATGATCGAGGGCCGCAAAGGACCTGTCAGTAATAGCCACCACTCAGTCATTTATTTCATGGCTGTGAGAGCTGCCAGGCTGGCAAGCAGGGTCCAGGGTCAAGGTTTTCCAAAGAGGACCTTGAGGACGAGGGACTTAAAGATGAGAAAATGCTGCCCAGAGCCCAACGCTGCCTTGGCTGGGTTGAAGGGCTGAGGCAGTAGAGCTCCTTCCTGTTCTGAGGATGCCAGCGGCTCTACAACGAAGCTGTCAGCCCTGACCTTGCATCAGGAACTCCTGGAGAGCTGCTAGGGCCCTTGGTGCTGGCCCCATCCCCAAAGCACAGGGGTCATAATACCAACATATGTGATCAACTCATGTGATGGAGCCCTGGGACCCTACTCTGGAAACCCTGTGCCTTCCCTGACCTCAGTGTCAGACACAAACCAGAACCCTAGAAAAACCCTTGGTCCCTACACCACTGCCCAACCCTGTCCCCAGAGCCTGCCGCCCTCATCTCTGGAGATGTCACCTTGATCCTGGATATTCTAGCAGGAAGAAACTGTGGGGTACTGGAGAATCCAGCTTCTTAAACTTATGTAAAGTGATGTTCTCAGCATTGATATAAAATCAAAATATCGGCCAAGCGAGGGGACGCACACCTTTAATCCCAGCACTCAGGAGGCAGAGGTAAGAGAATTGCTGCGAGTTTGAGGCCAGCCTGAGACTACGTAGTGAATTCCAGGTCAGCCTGGACTAGAACAAGTCCCTACCTTTAAAAACAAAAACAAAATAAACAAAACAAAAAAAAGTCAAAATACTGATAACTCTGGAAAGCACTGAAGATGACCTACGTCCTACAGTATCAAATATTCAGCTAAGACTTAACTCTGCATGTAAAAGTAAACACATCCACTTCATTAGTATGCAATTTTGCCTTTCAAAGGGCTTTTCCAGGCCTCTGGTTTCCTGAGTCTGACATTGAGGTCAGAGAAAGTACAGGGTTTCCAGAGTAGGGTCCCAGGGCTCCATGGGACAAAATGGCAGGCAGTATCATAATATGCCAAGGAATGGCTTTTCTATGTGCATATGTACATGTTGGGGGTGCTCATATATGTGTGTGCACATGCACGTGGAGGCCAGAAGATAACCTCTGTGCATTCCTCAGCAATGCAGCCCACCTGACTGGTCAGCAAGCTCCAGGCTTCCTCCTATCTCTATTTTTCCAGTGTTGGGGTTACAAGCATTTTTGCCTGGGTCCTGGGGATCAAACTCGGGCCCTCATGCATGTAAAGCAAGCACTTTGCAGAATGAGCCACCTCCTTGGGCCCCAAAGAGTTGTTTTTTTCATATATATATATATATATATATATATAGAGAGAGAGAGAGAGAGAGAGAGAGAGAGAGAGAGAGAGAATTGGCATGCCAGGTTTTCTAGCCACTGTAATTGAACTCCAGACACATGCGCCATCTTGTGCATATGTGTGACCTTGCACCTTTATATCACATTGGGCATCTGGCTTACATGGGACCAGGAGTCGAACATGAGTCCTTAGGCTTCACAGGCAAGTGCCTTAACTGCTAAGCCATCTCTCCGGCCCCAGAGAATTGTTTGAAGATAAGTTTCTCGGGGCCGGGGAGATGGCTCAGTGGTTAAAGAAGCATGTTTGCAAAGTCTACTGAACTGAGTACAGTTCTCCCAGCACTTTGTAAAGCTTGATGCAACTGTGAGCCCAACATGCCCACAACAGTGGGACAATGGGAGAGGAAGCCGCAAGAATCCAAAGCTCACAGGCCAGCTAGACTTGTAGCTGCAAGAGGCTCTGTGGAAGAAGGGCTGTACAGATGGCTCCATGGCTTAGGCACTTGCATGCAAAGCCTAGTGACCTGGGTTCCATTCCCCAGGACCCATGTAATGCACAAAGTGATGCATGAATCTGGAGCTCATTTGCATTTGGCTAGGGACCCTGGTATGCACATCCTCCCTCCCTCCCTTGCTCTCTTCCTGTCTCTCTACTCTCTCTCTGTCTCTCTCTGCTTGTGAATAAATAAATAAATATTTTTTAAAAGGTGAAAAGAAGAGCATGGACATCTTGAGGTTGTCCTCTGACCCCAACACGTGTACCAATGCACTCCCATACAAACCACACACAGATAAATAAAAAGTTTTAAAATAAATATGTTTATGATTTATTATCAGGAAATATTCTTCTTAATACCTATTTTATATACACATATGCCTGGAATAACAAAAATTTCTCAGGGGCTAGAAAGATGGCTTAGCTGTTAAGGCGTTTGCCTGCTAAGTCAAAGGATCCCAGCTCAATTCTCCAGGACCCACATAAGCCAAATGCACAAGGGGGCGCATGCGTCTGGAGTTCATTTGCAGTGGCTGGAGGCCCTGGAGTGCCCATTCTCTCCTTCTCTCTGCCTCTTTCTCTCTCTCAAATAAAATAAATGAATAAATTTTTTAAAAAAATCTCAGGCAAAAAGGGTCACGAGTGGGAAAAATAATTTAGGAAGCCCTGCTCCTATGTGGCCTAAGATGGAGGAGCAAGCACTCAGGCCTGGGCCTCAGAGCACCCGGGTTCTCCTGAACCCTGCCACCTATGGGCTTCGGGGCCTTGTATCGATTATGTCTTACTACATTAGAACCACCCCCAAACTGAGCAAATTGGAATGTGTCTTATCTTTCCCATTTCTGTGGCTCCCAACGTGAGAAGCTAAGCCAGGGTTCCAGGTTCCTCAGGAAGTTGCCGTCGGGCAGGGTAGAGATCCTGTCACAGCTCAGCTCTACTCCCAAGATGGCACACTCCTCGAGAGCTGGTGCAGGAACCTCGAGCTTTCTACACACGGGCCGCCCCCTGCCTGCTCCTGCACTGCCTCCCCAGAGAGCAAGGCAGAAGCTGCAAAACCCTTCGTGGCCTGGTCTTCAGGACCTGTGGAAGGCACATGGTTGCTGACAGTCTCAGAGAGAGCTCTGATTCCCCAGAGTACAGAGACCACTGGGATCACCCCAACCACGAGGAGGTCACAGCCCTTCCCTAGCCTGGGCTCTGTCACCTGAAAAATGCCAAAGTGACCCAGCAGACTTCACTGCAGGGAACCAGGAATCATCTTCCCCTCCCCTCCTCTCCCCTCCCTCCTCGGCCACTGCGGATGGCGTCCTTCCCAAACTCTGCCTGGGCTTCCCTCGGCTGAGGTAACAGAGTCTTGCACACTGAGAGCATTAAATGACGTAAACTTATTTTTTTCACGGTTCACGAGGCTGGAAGTCCATCAGCAGGGCCACACTCTCTCCAGAGGCCCTGGGAGAATCTGTCCCATGTCCTATAAGCATCTGAAGTCAGTAGCAACCCTTGGCTCGTGGATGTGTCCCTGATCCCTGCCCTGTGCATGTCCACTCTCCTTCTGCCTGTCACTCTGTCTCTTCTCCTCTTATAAGGACCCCATTCATATTGAATGAGGGCCCATGCTAATGAACTCAGTTTATATTGACTGCATCCACACAGCCCCTTTCCAAGTACGGTCACATACACAGCAAATGTTAGTAGTCTGAGATCTCTTGGAGATACCGCTCAGCCCGTAGAACTCGCAGAGCTCACTTCCGCCCCAGGGCCTCTGCACCAGCTCCCCTCAGAGGATTCCCCCGACCTCAGCTCTGTGCATCCATGGCTCCTTCTCATCCTCCAGCCTCTGTCCCATGTCATCTCCCCAGAGAAGCTGCCCCAAATTCCCCTTTGAAATTTGCCCCTTTGTCAAGGCTTCCCATGCCTTGTGTGATGGTTAACCTCTGGCTGTCAACTTGACAGGATTTAGAATCACCATGGAAACCAATCTTTTAGCATGGCTGTTAGGGATTTTCTAGATTAGATGAATTGAGGCAGGAAGACCCATCCTAACTGAGCGTGCTGCCGTTCCTGGACTGGATAGAAAGGAGAAAACTCACAGAGCACCAGGACTCATGGCTCTGCTTCCTGCCTGCAGAGGCTATGATGCGACACCTGCTTCCTGCTCCTGCCATGCCTTCCCCAGCATCATGGGCTTCCCCTCAAAACTGGAAGCCAAATTAAGCCCTTTTCTTGCAGAAGTTGCTTCTGGTTGGGTATTTTATGCTAGGGATGAGAAAGTAACTGACACAGCTCCTTGTGTGCTTCCAGAGGCATAACCTGAAAACGAACTTTCTATTCATTCCTTGAGAACAGAAGCCCCAGGGGTGAGGACTCCGGTAGGACCCCGCCCGGCTGAATCACAGGCTGGACATGTAAATGCTGCCCCTCGGTGAGTCTCTGCTGAGCCAACGGATGGAAGCCACACACGGCCGCTTCAGTGTCCGAGCGCAGGGCCCCTGCCCATCTTGCAGGGCTTTCTCCCCACATGCGTCCACTCAAGGTAGCTGTTTCTCAGAAGGGTCTCTGGCTGTCTTGTCTCCTAATAGTCACCTCATCTCCCCTCCACACGGGTGTCACGCTTGTTAGAAAAGCTACGAATCCCCACAGTGGTGTTGACACCAATTTGAAATTATCTATCACTCAGCTGCCTCTTTCTTCTGCCCATCAATCTTATCACCTGTGGATGGAGCTGGCCTGTGGACCACTCCCTGGCTCCCCTTTTGTCTCAAGCAGGCATCAATCTTCCTCAGCTGGCAAACGCCTCCTGGATTGAGCTGCCCAGCCCCTTCCTCAGCTTTGAAGGATGTTTCTAGATGGATGGGCCCCCCACCTTCCTTTCATCTCTACAGCAATGCCCCCATCACCCACTTCCACCACACTGGACCACATTGAGGAGAGAGTCCCCCAGCATCTTACTCCCAAGGAGAACAAGGATGGAGTATGCCTGGCTCCAGGCTCAGGGGGACTCAAGAGGGGAAGACCCTTCCACCCCCACCTCCAGGCATGGTGACATTGTCTGCAGAAGAGGCCCAGGTGTCCACTGCATTCCGGCCAGAAACACTGGGATGACACCATCACCAAGACCTTGTGAGGCAGACATTTCGGTTGCAGTTCTTCAATAGCTGAGGTTCAGAGAGGCCAGTTATCTTGCCCGCAGTAGGCCAGCAAGAAGATGGCAGGGAGGGTCTCTGAACAAAGGTGGTGCCGGCTGCCCTGTCCCACCTCAGCAGGAAGGTGTGGTTGTTGCAGCCTCAGTCCTTCTCACTGTGTCCATGTGAGCAAGGAAGGGAGTTTGTGTGTATGTGTGTGAAGTCTGTGCATGCACATTCATGTGTGCACATGCTTATGGAGACCAGACTCTCCACCTTACTTTATTTATTATCATTATTGCAAGATAGGGTCTCGATCTAGCCCAGGCTGACCTGGAATTCACTGTGTATTCTCAGGGTGGCCTCAAACTCACAGTGATCCTCCTACCTCTGCCTCCCGAGTGTTGAGATTAAAGGCGTGCACCACCACGCCTGTCTTCCACCTTACTTTCTAAGTCTTGCATTGAACCTAGAGTTACTGATTCCTGTACACGGGTTAACCAGTAAACCCTAGGGAATCCTCCTGTCCCTACCTCCCCAGTACTGGGGTCACACAAGGTCACACCACCATGCCCAGCTTTTACGTGGGTGCTGGGGATCTGAACTCAGGTCCTCATGTTTGTGTAGCATGCACTTTACCCACTGAGCCATGTCTCCAGCCCAAAGAAAAGGAGTTTCTAGCTATCTAGACCAGCGGTTCCCCAGGGCCCAGGCCCTGGGAAACATCCTGGGGAGGGAGAAACAGCCAGGTTCCCTGGCTTTGCTCAGTGGGCATGTTGCAGTTGAGGATGAAGGTCGGAGCTACAGCAGGCGACTAACAGGTGCCCTTCACGGGGCTCCCATGTGAAAACCAGACACAAGGCTCGGGGGCAAAGACTGCTGGCCTGAAAAGTACCAGGCCAAGAGAGCAGGGGCTGGCTGGAGAGGGAGGCCAGGCAGGGCACCAAACAGAGGAGCGGGCCTGAGGGAGCTAGGGCAGCGGAGCAGGAGATGGCCACCTACATAAGCCCAGGAGCAGCCGTTTCCCGAGGTGACATGGACGAGAGCCGCTGGCTCGAATGTCGCCCATCCGTAATCGCAAAGCAAGCACTTTCCGCCCTTAATGGGGAGCCCAACCAATCCGCAAAGCACCCTATTTCTCTTTGTCTTTCCCCTGCCAAGTCAGCAGGCTCACCGATCTCCCCCGGGTGATTAATTTTCCCCTTGACACCCTGGGGAATGAGACATTTGTCCCAAGGGTAGAGAGACAAAGGCAGGACTGAGTGTGGATGTGCACAGAGCCACCGCAGACCTGGCCCACCTTCCAACACCTGGGACAGGGATGGAGAGGACACTGGGAATTTCCCTGGCCAAAGAGGCAATAAGCGACAGCCGCTGAGGCAGAATAAAAGCCCAGGACCAGGAAGAAGGGGACACCAATCCCCCTCGGGGACACAGTAGGACTCTGAGTGGGTGGATCCCAGGCCTTACAGCTTGGGCTGCTCACTTCCAGAATGACTAAGACCCCCAGGTCAAACCCATGAGAAAATGGCCCAAGTGTGGTCACGGGAGACAGGAGTGTCTGTCTTGTCTCGGGTCCTCCTTATTCCTCTTCTGGAACTCCTCTTGCCATTGCTTGCACCATCGTTAGGGCTGAACTCCCAAGACTGAAGTCTGCCCTGACCACTTGTATTCTCTGGACCTCTCCGGACCTCCCTCTATTTCCTTGAAATCTGTTAGATGGAGAATTACTTTATTTATCACATGGTCAGCTGACCTGGTGGTGTAGCCCTGTCAGGCCAGCAACTCAGGGAGACTGAGGCAGGAGGATCAAATAAGAGCCGCCTCTTACTCTTTGCATTTATAACACTGAACAGGATGGGGCTTTCTCAAATGTGAGTCATTTCAAACGCCCTGAACATGAGTCTCGCCAGACCCCAGCAGCCCCTCTGATCCTACCCACTTACTTACCATGTGTACTTCAGTCGATTCTGGTCTTTCACTTAAATTTACTTCACAGCCAAACCAGTAATCCCAGCTCTTGGGAGACTGAGGCAAGAGGATTAGGAGTTCAAGGCCAACGTCAACTACCTAAGTTCAAGGTCAGCCTGGGCTATGTGAGAACCTGTCCCAAAAAATTAATCTATTTATTAATGAAATCAATAAGCTTATTTTAGAAGGAAACTTTTTATCCTGACCTAAATGGAGGTTCACCCAAATATCCTATGAAGATAAGTAGAAAGCTAAATGGCACAAAACGCCATCACGACTGCCATTAATTTCTGGTCGGCCTCTCTAGTCTCTGAGGAATGAGTCCTGCCTGAGCCTGCTCTTGCTCAAGGTTTAAAAAAGGGGGGGAAGGTGTGTATATCCGGGGTGACTACTTTAACAGACAAGAACACAAGGCACTAAAAGGCACACAGCTCACCTGAGGTCCTGCTCTCAGAACTTTTTCCTCCCTTGAACTCGTGAGAATGAGCCCCTGGAACCAACTGTACCTGAAACCATCTACCTTTAACCTTCCGAGTTCATAAGCTAACAAGGGCCTTTCCTGGCTCCAGCCATAAAGTTGGATTCACTCTTCTTCTCAGTCAAAAGAAGCCAAGTGGGGCTGGAGAGATGGTTTATTGGCTAAGGCATTTGTTTGCGAGCCCAAAGGACCCAGGTTCAGTTCCTCAGGACCCACGGAAAGCAGATGCACAAGGTGGCGCATGCATCTGGAGTTAATTTGCAGTGGTTGAAGGCCCCGGCACACCCAATCTCTCCTCCTTCTATTTGCCTCTTTCTAGCTCAAATAAATAAATAAAATTTATTTTTCAAAGAGAGCCAGGTGTGGTGGCACACACCTTAAAAAAATAATTGAATGTTTACTAAAGCTCTAAGTGGTGGCTTGAGCATAACCTCATGTATTTTGAATACTTGGTGTCTAGCTGGTGACAGTTTAGGAAGGTGGTGGGCTTTTGGGAAGTAGAATCTTGCTGAAAGAGGTATGTCAGTGGGGCTGGGCTGTCAGGTACTATAGCCCAGCCCTAAGCCCAGTGCTTAGACGACTTCCTTCCTGCTACCGCGGAGATATGACCTCTGGCTGACTGGATGCTCATGCTACGCTTTCCCCATCGTGAAACTTCCCCTTGAAACTGTAAACCATAAATCAAGCCTTTTCTTCCGTCAACTGATTCTGCTCAGGTGTTTTGTTCGAGCAAGAAGGTAAGTGCTATGGTGTAAATAAATGAAAAGGTAGGGGCTAGAGAGAGGGCTCCTCAGTTAAAGGTGCTTGCTTGCAAAGCCTGCTGGTCCAAGTTTGATTCCCCAGTACCCATGTAAAGCCAGATGCACAAAGTGGTGCATGCATCTGGAGTTTATTTACAGTGGCAAAAGGCACTGTCATATCTATTCTCTCTTGCTCTCTCTCTCTCTCTCTCTCTCTCACACACACACTCTCTCTCACTCTCATAAATAAAAAAAGAAAGAGAAAGAGAAAGAAATCCTTTCTCAACCAACGTGGAAGGCCAGGGCCACACCTGAGGTTGTCTTTTCACCTCCACATGGGCATCATGGCATGCACACACCCATATATATGAACACACATGTGAACATGTATACATACACATGCAAAAATACTAGATGGGTGGATGAATGATGGGGTGGATGGGTGGGCAGGTGGATCATAGAGGATGGATGAATGGATGGTTTGACCACTGAATTACATTAATGGCTGGTGGATATTTTGAGGTTTTGTTGCAGCCTCTGAAGCTGCCTATGGCTAGCTGAGTCAAAAAGCAGATGCCGGGGCTGGAGAGATGGCTTAGTGGTTAAGCACTTACCTGTGAAGCCTAAGGACCCCAGTTCAAAGCTCAATTCCCCAGGACTCACGTAAGCCAGATACACAAGGGGGCGCATGCGTCTGGAGTTTGTTTGCAGTGGCTGGAGGCCCTGATGCGCCCATTCTCTCTCTCTCTCTCTCTCTCTCTCCCCATCTCCCTCTCCCTCCCCCTCCCCCTCTCCCTCTCCCTCTCCCCCTCTTTGTCTGTCACTCTCAAATAAATAGAAATAAATAGTTTTTTAAAAAAGCAGATGCCAGCCTGGCTACGGAGCAGCTCATAGAAGTCAGCAGCAATGTAGCGAACCTGGGCCCAGGAAATAAGCCAAAGTGAGGCTACAAGGGACAGACAGAAACAGTATATGTGGAGGTCAACACCAGCTGCCCCTCTGGGCCATGCTGCTACGTTCTGACCGAGATGTTGGCATCTGACACTTCCTGCTGGGTCTCTTGATGCCTCTGTCACAGAAATGAACTGGTCTAGTCCTGTTTATTTAGCCCCTCCATCAATGGTCCAGAGCAGCAGTTAGCTGACCCAAGGTCACACAGATGGGTTCCCACAGCCAGAGAAGGACACATGGACCCTCTGGCTTTCATATGGAAGTCATGGCCCCACCTACCATAAAATGCACTTCAGTGTGCTGGAGAGATGGCTTAGCAGTTAAGGCGCTTGCCTGCAAAGCCTAAGAACTCATGTTCAACTGTCCAGATCCTATGTAAGCCAAACACACAAGGTGACCCAAGCATGCAAGGTCACACATATGCACAAGGGGGTGCATATGTCTGGAGCTCGATTGCACTGGCTGGATGCCCTGGCACACCAATTCTCTCTTCTCTCTCTCTCATGAAAAATGCACTTGAGCCCAGCATGATGGCACACGCCTTTAATCACAGCAGTCAGGAGGCAGAGGTAGGAAGATCCCCATGAGTTCAAGGCCATCCTGAGACTACATAGTGAATTCCAGGTCAGCCTGAACTAGAGCAAGACCCTACCCTGAAAAACAAAAATAAATAAAATAAATAAATATAAAATAAAATATAAAAATGCACTTGAGGGGGATTCTTCCACATGAGAAGTAAATTAATGAATGAATGCATGTGATGGATGAATGGATGGATGAACAAACAGATGAAATGGTGAGCAGAAAAATGGAAAATTGAGCACTACAGATATGGGTCAGAGCCTAAAGGTGCGTGATCACAAAGTGTGATAGCCTGGGTTCAATTCCTCAGTACCCATGAAAATCCAGATGCACAAAGTGGCACATGCATCTGGAGTTCATTTGTAGTGGCTAGAGGCCCTGGCATGCTCAGATTCTCCCCTGCTCCCTCTTCTTGCAAATAAATAGGAAAAAAAAATATTTTAAAGAGTGGATAAGTGAATGGAAATGGGAAAGAGAGGGGAGGAAGAAGGGCACTAGATTTATGCATGGAAGAATTTGAAGAGAAAAAAAAATAGGGTGGAGACAGGGCAATGTCTCGGTGATTAAGAGCGCTTGCTGCACAAGCATAAGGGCCCAAGAGGGAAGAAGTCCACCCAAGTTTGATTCCCCAGCACCCATGCAAAGAGCTGGGTGTGGCCACACACAGTCCTTCTCGAGGCTGGGGGTGACCAGGGAAATCACTGACCAAAAACCCTGATGGAGAAAATGATGAAAATAGCAGGTCTGGGTTGAGTGAGAGACTCTGTCTCAAGGAAACGGGCAGATGAATGGAAAGAGGACACCCAACATTCTCCTCTGGCCTCCACATGCGGATGCACAGGGCACGTGCATCTGTGCACACACACACACACACACACACACTACACACATCACACTGCATCATACACCACATATACTCTGCACACACCCACACATGCCCCTTCCCAAAGGAAAGAAAGTACAAGAGGGAAAGGGGAAGGTAAGGGGATAAATTATTATTAACTAGATGTATAGAAATATGGATGGCTGCCAGGTGTGGTGGCACACGCTTTTAATCCCAGTACTCAGGAGGCAGAGGTAGGAGGGTCCCTGTGAGTTCAAAGCCAGCCTGGGACTACTGAGTGAGCTACAGGTTGGCCTGGGCTACAGTGAAATGCTACCTCAAAAGAAGAAGAGGAGGAGAAGGAGGAAGAAAGGTAGATAGAAAGATAGAGAGGAGGGAGGGAAAGAAAGGCAGTTGTTGCCAGGTGTGGTGGCACACGTCTAATCCCAGAACTCGGGAGGCAGAGGTAGGAGGTTCGCCGTGAGTTCAAGTCCATCCTGAGACTCCATAGTGAATTCCAGGTCAGCCTGGGCTAGAGTGAGACTCTACCTCAAATAATATGGGAAAAAAAGGGAGAAAGACAACAGACAGTTGCTGTCCCTGGTTCTTGCTGGAGGATTCTGGACTAGAACTTGAGCTTGTCAGGCTCCAAACAGGCAGCATATGTGGAAGGCCCTCTGCCATCTGGATGTGACAGCCGAAGGTAGGTAAGCACAGTGGGTAGTGGGACTGTTGCTTGTGGATAATGATAGCATAGAGCTTCCTGACACTCGCCATGCTTCAAATAAAATAGGCCAAAACTCCCACCTACGGAGGACCTCAGAGAGGTTCAGAAACTTCCCTGGTTTGCACAGCCACACAGAAGCAGGGCTGGGACCTGCCCCAGGCTAGTGTGTCATCTGTGTCACTGATGACATGGGGAGCAGTTCTCTCTAGTCCTTCCCTCCATTTGACTGTGGCTGTCAGATGTTTTGTGCCCTAGCACCCAGGCCAGCACTCCCACTGTGAGCCATCACAAGAAGTGACCCTTGAATGTTAGGTAGCCCCATGTGTCTCCCCAAGTGCACATCTGCCATCTCGCATAATAAAGTCCATGGTACTGGCCACACCCCCAAACCTTAAAGACCTTTGCACCTAACCAGGCATGGTGGTGCACGCTTTTAATCCCAGCACTCCTGAGGCAGAGGTAGGAGGATCACCATGAGCCTGAGGCCACCCTGGGACTCCATAGTTATTTCCAGGCAGCCTGGACCAGAGTGAGACCCTTCCTTGAAAAAACAAAAAGAAGAGATCTTTGCACCTGCTATTTCTTGCATCCAGAATGTTCCGTTACATCAACGACTCAGTTACATTGCACAAGAAGTCATCTCTACCAACAGCCACGTGAGGTAGTGCCTGGTCCCCTGGTTCATGGATGAAGGGACTGGGTGTGGGGGCTGCCTGCACTCCACAGGGGGTGGCAGGGCTGCAGACCTGTGGATCTGTTCCAGCCTGCGGGATGGAGCAGGACAGGAAGTGGGCTGGGTTCAGCACAGGCCTTCTGTAGTCCAGGGCAAACAAACCCAGCCTGGGGAGAGGGAATGGGAAGTAAGTGTGCCTGGGCATCTGTGCCTGGCGCCAGTGCAGGGAGTTCTGGTAGCTTTGGGAACCACCTGGTCTCCAGTAGCAGAGGACCGCCCCCTCCACACGGCGCGCAGTGGCAGCAGTGGTGGCAAGGTGGCAGAGAGCCATCAGGGGATTCTTGGTGGGAGCAGAAAGGAACTGGAGCTCTTGGACAGCTGGGGTTCCCTGACAATGTGGACCCAAATAGCCACACGTTGAGGCTCCCCTGCCACTGACGGAGAGGGCCCTGTGTGCTGCCACGAAACCAGGATGTTGTTTCCTTCCTCCTGATCCTGGCCGAGGAGGCTGGCAGAGTTGGCTGCAAGCCCTGTCCCTGGAATTTGCCATCTCAATTAGGACCAAAGAGGAACACAGAACCTGACAGAGATAGGAGCTGGGAGACAGCAAAGGAACTGGCCAGCCGGACTCAAAGAAGCAGAGAACCAAAGACAGGGGCCCTTGATGTCTGTGGACCTTCTCCAGCGGGGGAGGCGGCAGGAAGGAACCCAGCGCAGAAGCAACTGGCTCTGCCTGCCCCCCTGCAGTCACCAACACCAGTCACCGTCCAGTAACTGTGCATCACGTGTCAGGTAGAGTGCTGAACACTTTACATGCATTAATGCATTACCCACATCTTCCTGGCCACCCTTGAATTAAGCACTTATGCATTCATTCATTCACTCATTAATTCATACAAGGATTTCTCAAGCCCATACAAACCGAGGCTCCATTCTCCATCCTGAGGACTTGATGGTGACCTTCCTAGATAAACCCAACCTCAGCCGTAGCATTTATCCACTCAGAAGAGAATGTAAATAAGAAAGTTTAATAACTAGCCAAACGTGAGCATTGTGGGGCAGGGCCTGAGGTGAGTATCTGGACTGAGCAGGCAACACTGGAGTAAAAACCCCAGATAAAGTCCTGTGTATGGGGGGGACGAGCAAGCTGAGTTGAGAGAACAGTGCAAAGGCCCTGGGGTGGACATAAGCTCAAGGACCAGTATGGCTGGCCCCTGAGAGCAATGGTGGATTGCAAAAGGTCAGTTCAGGGAGATTGCCTGTCCATGAGGTCAGGCCAGGGAACCTACGGGGATAGTTTGAGCTGAGCGTGATCTAACCTGAGTGATGGCTTCAAAGGTCCCTCTGGCAATGTGCTGGAAGATGTGGGAACCAAGGGTATAAGCAAAGAGGAACGAATGTCTTAGGACCAGTGAAAGGGGATGACAGTTTGGGCCAGGTTTGTGGGGATGGGAATGGACAGAAACAGTTGACCTGGGCATCCAAGTTGGAGCTACAAGCTGAGGGGGAGCAAACATAGGCCCTGGCTAGGACCAGAACTTCCCAGTGGGTTCCTAGGCCTAGCATCAATACCTGGAGTTCCCAAGTGGCTACCATCAACTAAGGGTCCATAAAGGTCTTCTGTGAGGAAACACGCAGGAAGCACTCTGGCCTCTGCAGCTATTCCGTTCTCCACACCAGCTGAAAAGCAGCTGGACACAGTGTGAGACAAATGGTTGGAGAGATGGCTCAGTGGACCCAATGCTCGCTGCTCAAGCTTGAGTCCTGAGGTCCATCCTTCTGCCCCACCTAAGAGCTGAAAGCCATGGCCGGCTTCTGCACCCACAATGAGATGGGAGGCGGAGACAGGAGAATTTCCCAGACTCATGGAGAACACCACAAAGAACATCAGAGACTTCAGAGCAAGAGACCTCACCTCTGCGGAGCTAGAAGAGGGCCTGAAGAGGTGGCTCAGTGGTCAAGGCGCTTACCTGCAAAGTCTAACAACCTCGGTTTGATTCCCCAGCACCCACATAAAGCCAGCTGCACAAAGTGGCCCATGCATCCAGAGTTCGTTTGCAGAGATTAGCGGTCCTGGTGTGCCCATTATCTCTGCCTCGCTTCTATCTTTCTCAGCTTGCACATAAATAAATAAATAAATAATAAAGAAGTGGAAAAGCAGAGGACCCACTCAAGCATTGTTCACTGACCTCTACACACATGATCACACTCATCCACAAACATGCACAGACACATGAACATGCACACACACACAAATGAATAATGAAATGCTTTTAAAATGGGGCTGGTATGCACCAATAAAACTTTATTTACAAAGACAGATGTATAACCCCCAGGGCTAAAGTTTGCTGTCTAAAACAAGCTAAAGCAACTGGATGTGGGTGTCGTGATGCACACCTGTTAGCCCACCATTCAGGTGGTTGATCAGGCAAGAGAACGACCATGAGTTTGAAACCAGTCTGTGCTACATAGCAAGATCTTGTCTCAAAAAGTCCATCAACAGGGCTGGAGAGATGACTTAGTGGTTAAGGCACTTGCCTGTGAAGCCTAAGGACTCCAGGTTCAATTCCCCAGTACTCATGTAAGCCAGATGTACAAGATGGCATGTGCATCTGGAGTTCTTTTGCAGAGGCTAGAGGTCCTGGAGGGCCCATTCTCTCCCTCCCTCTCTCTCTCTCTCTCTCTCTCTCTCTCTCTCTCTATATATATATATATATATATATATATATATATATATATGTATATATATACATATATATATATATATATATATATACATATATTATCTTTCTCTCTCTCAAATAAATAAAGAACCATCAATAGTGTGGCATGGTGGCACATGCCTTTAATCCTAGCACTCAGGAGGCAGAGATAGAAGGATTGCTGTGAGTTTGAGGCCAGCCTGAGACTACACAGTGAATTCCAGGTCAGCCTGGGATAGACTGAGACCTTACCTAAAAAGAAAAAAGAATCAATCAATCAATAGTCCTCTGCAAAGAAGCGAGAAGTCTAGCTTCCTGACTTAAGCTGGCAGCTTCCAAATCTGCTTTGAAGCTTGGCTGAGAGGAAGTGGTGTGTTGTACCATCCTTGCTGGCTGGTGACGGGATCCTGGGAAGAGGGGGATCAGCATGTCCCAGAGCCATTAGCGTCACAGATGTGCACTGGCAAGGCCTCCAGACCGTTGGCACTCAGCAAGGGTCCCGGGAGGAAACGCAGAACGCAGATGCTCTTCAGGAGCATAAAATGGGTTGGGGACTGGAGCTGAGCCTGGGGACAAGAAACTCGCCTGAGGCCCTGATGTGTGCTTCAAAAAGGGTTGTCATGCTGCGAAGCCCTGCTTGCTCTTTGCTTCGCTCTGAGTCTACCTGAGTCTGGTTTTTTTCCTTGAATTTATTTAGTTTGACAAAGGCATCTTAGCACTAGCTGGGGCTGTGAGCCACCAGCTTTTTCTTTAATTTCTTAAGAATTGGGAAATAAGTCAGAAGTGACTTCTCCCTACTTTAGCCCAGTGCTTCTCCACCTGCCAAACTCCCAGCACCCAGGCCACCTCCCAGACACCCACTGCACCTGGCCCAGGACAGAGAGCGCTGCCGTCTGCTGTATCCCAAAGCCACCCAGCTGATTCTTGGACACGAGACCCCTAAGCCCCGTGCACATACCAGAAACTGGTCTCGGCCCACAGGGGACATGTGGCAACGTTTGGAGCGATTTGGGTGGTGACAGTTGGAAGAGGGGTGGCATGCAGCTGACTTCATCCCCAGGGAGAGGCCAAGGAACCCTCTCAGCATCCTGGGCTTCCCAGGATGGCGCCACCATACAGAAGGACCAACGGTGATGCCAAGGGTGAAAATTACCATGGGAGGCTTTGTCACTTAACAGGATGGAGCTGAGCTCAGGAGAAATCTAACCGGGTGGTCTCAATGGCAGAGGGTTAGCAGGGTACTGATCACAGGCTCAGATTTTTTCAAGAAGTTTCTCGAGTTGCCCACTGAGTATGCTATTCCCTTATCCCCTTGGCATCCAGGGCAGGTCTACCGAGGGCATTAGTAAGCACTGCAGGTATGTGTTGAAGGGAAGGAGGCAGGGACTTGTTCCTCAGTGTGAGGAAACTGGAAGCTCATGTAGGGACAGTGAGAAAATGTCGAACATTAGCAAGAGCAGGATGCCCTCCCATCCTAACATAAGCTCCAGAAAGCTGCCTGCCCGGGTGAATGTCTGGCTTCTCCGTTTCTCCATCTCTCACTGGATGATCCTCACTCCCTTAGGAATCTAGAATCGCAGCTTGCAGGCAACAGCCTCCAGGGCACCAGCTCAAGCAGGGGGAACCAGGGAATGATTTGCAGGCTGTGGAGCTCCAGACACAAGCTTTCTGCTGCCATTCTGGAAGCCAACCTCAGGCCCCCGGTGTCTTCCAGCAGCCAGCTCTGGGTGCCTGATATTTATCCAACCTGATACTGTGGATTTGAGGCAGGCCAAAGTCAAACGGAAGGCAACAAGCAAGATAGATATGCCTTGGTCCTCAGGAGCTGGCACTGGGGAGAGAGATAGACAGGAGCAAGTAAATGAGTGCAGTCATTAATCCTATATGAGCCTGGAGATGCCTCAACGGATAGAGCACTTGCCGTGAAAGCATGAGTTTTCCAGCACCTATGTAAATGCTGGATGCTGCCGTGCGAGTTCTATAATCCCGGCACACCTAGTGAGGAGGGAGGTGGAGGCAGGAGGGTCACCTGGAAGCCCACAAGCCAGCTAACCTGGTGAACGCCGTGGTGAATGAGAGTCCCTGCCTCAGAGAAGGTGGGAGGTGAGGACCACAGCCAAGGTTGTCTTCCCACTCACACTGCAGCGCACACACGCCTGTGTTCACACACACATGAACATGCACAAGTAAAATGATAATAATTCCAGGGGGCTGGCGAGATGGTCCAGTGGCTAAGGCATTTGCCTGCAAAGCCTAACAATCTGGGATCCAATTCCTCAGGACTCAGTCCAGCCAGATGCACAATGGCACATGCATCTGGAGTTCATTTGCAGTGGCCAGAGGCCCTGGTGTGTCAATTCTCTCTATCTACCTCTTTTTCTCTCTCTCATTCTCTCAAATAAATGAACAAAAATATTTTTTTTAAGTTTCTCAAAAGGGATGGCAGTAGTTAGTAGTTAAGGCACTTGCTCGCAAAGCCAAGGGACCCAGGTTCGAGTCCCCAGGACACATATAAGCCAGATACACAAGGTGGCCACATGTCTGGAGTTCATTTGTGGTGGCTAGAGGCCCTGGCGCACCTGTTCTCTCTGTGTGTATCTCTTCTCTCTATCTCTTTGTGCTTGCAAATAAATAAATTAAGGACTTTAATAATTATTATTATTTCAGTTAATTCTTAAGTGCTAGGAAGAACAAGTTGGATGATGTGATCTGAAGTAACCAAGACCACTCAGCAGGAGTGACAAAAGCCACTCTGAAGAGATGTTTAGGCTGGGGGCTAGGAAAATGACTGCTGGCCTGGGTTCAAATCTCCAGCCACCCATGTAAGCCAGATGCAAAAAATGGTGTAGGCATCTTGTGTTTGCAGCAGCAAGAGGCCCTGGCAAATAAATACAATTAACTTTTTAAAAAATGTTTAGGCTGAGACATAGATGAAGAGGAGTCTTCTGAGGAAAGGTTGTGCCAGGCAGAGAAATAGCACAAAGGGCCTGAGGTGGGGCTGCAATCCATGTGCCTGGAGAACAACAAAATCGCTGGGCTAGGGGAGATGGAGGGCAGGGCTAGCAAGGGCCAACATCCTTCAGGGTTGGATAGACAGGGCTACACGCTGAGCTCCAGTTCAAGAGAGCTTCAGGCCTTGCAGGCATGTGTCTTGGGCCTGTAACCCCAGCCAGCACTTGGGAGGTGGAGGCAAGAGGAATTCAAGGTCAGCCTCAGCTACATAGTGAGTTGGTGGCCAGCCTGGGCTACATGAGATCCTGTCTCAAAAACAACAAGGGGCAGAAGGGATAGCTCAGCCATTAAGGCACTTGTCTACAAAGCCTAACAATCCAGGCTTGTTTTCCCAGGACCACGTCAGCCAGATGCACAAGGTGCACACGTCTAGAGTTCGTTTGCAGTGGCTGGAGGCCCTGACGCACCCATTCTCTCTCTCTTCCCACCTCTCTCCCTGTCTGTTTCTGCCTATCTTCTGTCTGTATCTCTCTCCTCTTGTAAATAAATCAATTTAAAAAAAATAAACAGTACCCCCAAAAAGCCCCTTTCTGAGGCTGGAGAGATGGCTCAGTAGGTAAGCGCTCTTGCTGCACAAACACGAGGGACTGAGAAGACCTGATTCACCCTGAGTTTAATCCCAAGAGTCCACGTGAAGAGCTGGGCATAGCCATGTTCACTGCAAGCCCAGGCCTGTGGGGAGCAGAGACCAGAGAACCACTGAGGCTCACTTCTCAGCCAGTCTCGCTGAAAATGGGAGGTCCAGGTTCCGTGAGGGTCCGTCTCAAGGAAACACGCCGATAAGCAATGGGAGCATGCCTGGCATTCTCTTCACATGTGTGCCCTCCTCACATGTGCGCACACACCACATACATGTACATATACCACACACCCTACACATGGGCAAAAAGAAAGCCCTTTAGACTCTGCTTCAAGGTCACGTTCAGCAAGCACTCGGTTTTCTCAAGGAAGATCTACCTCTTGTTCTCCAAAATTGCCCTGCTCACTGGCCCTTTAAGGCGACCCGGTGGTTGATGTGCAAGGTGGAGGTCAATCAAACATGGCGGGGGTTCACAAAGAAAAGTGGGAAGGGATGGCTTCGTGCTGGATGGACTACATCTAGGAGACCTGAGCCAGAGCTGGGGTCATATCTGAGGCAGGAGTAGGAGCTGCCTGGACTGGGACTCCTCAACCCTCACCACTGGCAAGCCTTGAAACACGCATGCGTGCACGTGCACGCGCGCGCCCACACACTCCCTCTCCTTGATTACCAGGGACCTCAAGGAAGCATGTTTAAAAACTTGTTGAAGCCGGACATAGTGACGCACGCCTTTAATCCCAGTACTTGGGAGGCAGAGGTAAGAGGATTGCCGTGAGTTCAAGGCCACCCTGAGACTCCATAGTCAATTCAGGTCAGCCTGGACCAGAGTGAGACCCTACCTTGAAAAAAAAAATCTTGTTGAGATGAGTCCATGGTTCACACAAGGCTGGGAACCCTGGTCTAGACAGACAGGGAGGAGGGTAGGGCAAGGAAAGAGGCTATAAGGAATTTGTGGTCAGAAGAACAGAGGGAGAGGAGCAAGGAGCAGGTCAGATCAGAAGAGCCAGCTGAGGAGGGATAGTGGGCCCCTTGGGCCATGGGAAAAAAATGGGCAAATTCACCTTATTTTATTATTGTAATTGGTGTTGTTGAAATAGGGTCCTATATAGCCCATGCTGGCCTCAAACTCACTATTTATCCAAGGATGACCTGGAGCTTTTGAACCTCCTGCCTCTACCTCCTGAGTGCTGAGATTATAGGTACATACCTATGCCACCACACCCAGCAAGTTGGTGGGTATTTGTTTTTTGGTGTTTTCGTTTGTTTGATTGGTTGGTTCTTTTGTTTGTTTGTTTGTTTGTTTTTGTTTTGTTTTGTTTGGTGTTTCAAGGTAGGGTTTTACTCTAGCTCAGGCTGACCTGGAATTTACTATGTAATCTCAGGATGGTCTTGAATTCACTCATGGTGATCCTCCTACCTCCGTCTCCCAAATGCTGGGATTAAAGGTGTGAGACATCACGCCCAGCTTGATTTTTTTTTTTTAATGTCCTTTTTGTCTCATCCTCTTGGCTAAGAACTGGAGATATCCATTCTTTCAGCTCTCGTTGATTCAGATTCCCCTTTCCAAATGCAAAGAACTTTCTAGAATGTGTGGCTGGATGTTCCTTCCTGCAAATGTCATTCTTTCCCTCTTTGGAGCAAGGTGAAGACCCAGCTCTAAACCCCAAGTTCACCTCAACAGTCTGAGACTTCTATGGGACCTCTACCACATGTCATGAGCCTCAGTTTCCTTATTTGTCTAGTGGAGATAAGGTCTCCTGATCCCCACAGGCAAGAAATGAGAGCTGGCAGGCACATGCTGGGCACTGGAGACAGAGCCAGGAACAAGTCACCTGCTGTCCTCCCCGGCCACAGTGCCAGTGAGGAAAGTTAGAAATGGGCAGATTCCAGGCAGCAAGAGAGGGTCCTGGGCCTGGCTGTCGGTTCTCATTGTGACTGTCACCTTCTTCTCTCTCATTGGGGTGGGGCAGGAGCGGTCTGCAGAGGGCCACGGGCAGAAGAGGCAGTCACGGCGTTGGATGGCAGCTAAGCCTGGGACGACAGAGCGCCTTGGGATCACAGTCAATGAAGCCTCAGAAGGAAGCCAGGCGTACAAAGGCGACAGCAGGAGGAGGCGAAGGCAACCTTTTAAAAAATCATAAATAATGGTGCAGTGACAAATGCCCCCTTGTGTGAATGGCGACTGGAGAACTGGCCCCTTCTTTCTAATCACTTAATGACCCCCAAGAGGGTGGAGGGGGCTCATACAAGGCCCCCTCCTCCCAATCCTCTCCACACCGAGGTCTATAATGAGAAGCTAGCTCTTTAAAGAGGGTCATTGACAAACCCTTCTTAATGGAGGGCAGCAGAACTCCTGGGTGACACCCTTCTGGTCTGGGACAAGGGTCATGAAAAAGGAATTGGCTGCTAGGGCTAAGCACATGAGCTCTCCCGGCCCTGAGCACGCGGCCCCAGCCTCTCCCGCCAGGATCCCCTTGGCTGGCATGCTCCCTCCCTCCCTTGGAGTATTTATTCCCCACCCCCCCACATTGTCTCCGTGTCCCCCACCCCTGCCCAGCCCCCTGCGGCCGCCCTCCGCCTGCACCCAGCCTCTCTCATAATAGCTTCCCTTTCACAGAGACAAATTGTCCAGCCTGGGGACGCACCTGAGGACTTGCGCCCCTTAACAAATGGTCTTTTAATTTTCTACCAGAAGGGCAGGAGGAAGGGGGGCAGAATCAATCACACATCCATCTTCATCATCACTGCCGAGGGACTCTTTTTCCTGGCTGACTGCCCCTGGGGAAGATGGGGTGAAAAGAGGAAGGGGGCACCATCAAAAGGGCCATGGGGGAGGGGTGCCTGCAGGAAAGCCAGGCAGGAGACCCGTCTCTCTGAGAGGAAAGACGTCTCTGACCTCTCTACCATGGGCACCCGACCATCAAGTGGGATTTGAGTCCAGCCAGCATGGTCCAGCAAAGAGGTACTGCCATATAAGCAGATAGGGAAACTGAGGCACGTGCAGCCCATGCTCTTACAGTGAGGCAGTGGCTGCTGGGAATGAGAAAGCTATACATACAGGCCTCTTTTTCTTTAGTTTTTTTTAAATTATTTATTTATTTATTAATAAAATTAACAACTTCCATGATTGTAAAGAAAAAAAAAATCCCATGATAATTCCCTCCCTCCCCCCTAGTTTTTATTTATTTATACATTTTGGTCTTTCAAAATAGGTGCTCACTGTAGCTCAGGCTGACCTGGAATTCACTATGTAGGAGGGTGGCCAGGAAGCAATTCTCTTACCTCTGCCTCCTGAGTGCTGGGATTAAAGGCGTTAGCCACATACGGGCCTCTTTGACATTCAGGTCCTTCTGTCCACGGAGTCAAGACTGACCAGCTTTCCAGCCAGGCCCCATCCCCCACACTTGCTGTGTTATCCTCAGCCTTTCCTCACATTTCTCATCGGTAAAGTGGCCACTTCGTGACAGCGTTATGGAGACTGAGTGAGATGAGGCAAAGGAAGGCTGAGCAGGGCCCGAGCGCGGAAGGTCTGTGATCCAGGAAAGCTACAGAGTCCCCGAAGACCCCCAAGGTAGGATTTCCGCTTCAAGCCTCCCCCAACATGATTCCTACCCCCACCCCCACCCCAGTGCACCTTACAGAAATGAGAACAAGCACGTCTCTACTGGCTTTCTGGGGTGCTGGGAGCTAGCAGCTACTTTAAGGCCAGATGTGTGCCTGCCTGTAAGCCTTTGTGTGGTGACCCTTCCACCTGTGTCCCCACATAAGCCCAAGTCTTGATCCTGGACCCTTCAGGGCTCTGTTGCCCTGTCTTCTTCCTGGAAGCTTCCCTGACCACAACTCAATGTCACCGCACCACACAGTTTATCTTCCTCCCGAGCACAGATCGTGTCTAACACATACAAGAATCATATCTAACATACTATGCATGCCTATGTATGCATGTCCACGTGTAACACAGAGCATGTCTAACACACTATGCATGTATGTGTCTTGCATATCTGCATGTAACATGGATCATATCTAACATACTGTGCTGGGATGCGTGCTGTATATCATGTGTATAATAAACACTTTCGTGACGTTGTGCAGTATCTGGTGGGGTTCTGACACAGAGCACATGCCAGCTTGTGTCCTCTTTGTATAATTTAGGCTGTGGGGACAGTTGTGACACATGTCACAAAGGCATACTGAAGTGACACCGAGTAACAGCAAGCACCTCATCTTGCACCTCCTAGTCACCATTCTGAGCTGAAGGAGCCAGGGTTCCCACAGAATGGCTAATCACAGGCCCGAGGTAGAGACATGCCACTTGGGCAAAACAAGGAGCCAGAGTCCAAGATATACATGAAAAGGGCACAGGGACAAGCCTGAAAAGATTCCCCTTGGCCATAAACAGGGCGACCTGGGCATCGAAGTGAGAGTCACAAAAGAAAAATCTGGTCTATGAAGAAGCCCCGCTGAGGGAAGCGAGCGAGCGAGTGGGTGAATGAATGAATGAATGGTGAGGAATTCTCCCCTTCAGAGAAGAAGGCCAATTAATAAACATGAAGAGAGACTACAGCAAGCAAACCTGCCCTTAGAAAAGGCAATATAACCATTGACCCAGGCAAGAGCCAACCATTAAACTGCTAAAATGAGGAGAGGTCAAAAGTCCAAGAGTCAGGCTGGAGAGAAGGTTTAGTGGTTAAGGCGCTTGCCTGTGAAGCCTAAGGACCCAGGTTTGATTCCCCAGTACCCATGTAAGCCAAATGCTCAAGGTGGTGCAGGTGTCTGGAATTCGTTTGCAGAGGCTAGAGGCCCTGATGTGTCTATTCACAATCTCTCTCTCTCTCTCTCTCTCTCTCTAAACATCTAAGCGTCAGCTGGGAGGATGCACAGTGGTAAAGTTTGCTGCACAAGCATGAGGTCCCCGACACCCACATGAAGTGCAGGGCGTGGTGGCTCACACCTGAAAGCCCAGCACCAGGGATGTGAAGGAGAGAATCCCTGGGGCTCACGGGCTCGCCCATCTAGCCTAACGGGTGAGTCTGGGTGTGGTGAGAAAGCCTATCTCAAAGGATAAGGTGGAGAGCAATTGCAGGAGACACTGTATGTCAGCCTCTGGCCCCCACACACACCTGAGCCCACACACAGAACATGCAAAGACGTGTACACACACATACACTAAATAATTAATAATTAGTAAATAAAACGTGAATTCTCAAATGAAGGCATCTGAGGGTCAACCAGGTGTTTGCATCACCCACAGCCACCTCATTGTTATAAGAAAGGTGCAGTTGGAAATTAATAGCTGAGTCAGAGCCTAAGGTGACCTCAAACACAGTCCAAGGACAGCTCACAGAACAATTGGCTACGGGAGACAGAGGACCTGCTCCAGCTTAAAGGAGTCTGGAGGGACATGACAGCTGAGTGAGCTATGCGAAAGAGGAAGTGTGTGTGTGTGTGTGTGTCACTGGACCCAGACCCAGGCCCCACTCATTCTTACATGTCACATAGGGCTCTACCCGCACCCCTCCCCCCCCAGCTCCATCCCAGCTGGAAGAATTTCTTTGCTGGGAGGTGCCAAGAATGCCTGTAGGTTAGCCCTCAGTTCTGTGTACCTGTGGCTCTCCTATCTCTGATCACTGTTCTGCAGTTCCAGATAGAAATGTCTCGGGGCTGGAGAGATGGGTCAGCAGTTATGGCACTTGCCTGCAAAGCTTAATGACCTGGGTTTGATTCCCATGTAAAGCCAGATGCGGAAAGTGGCACATGAATCTGGAGCTCATTTGCAGTGGCAAGAGGCCCTAGCATGGCCCATTCTCTCTTTATTTCTCCCTCCTCCCTACCTTCTCTCTCTCCCT
Organism: Jaculus jaculus; assembly: GCF_020740685.1. Lineage (NCBI taxonomy): Eukaryota > Metazoa > Chordata > Mammalia > Rodentia > Dipodidae > Jaculus > Jaculus jaculus. Next base: position 26,083,230 of record NC_059114.1, read on the forward strand.
CCCTCCCCATCTGTCTCACTCCCCTTGCAAATAATAAATAAGTAGATAAAAATAACAAGTTATTTACAAAATGTACAATGAAATACTTTGCAGAAACCAAAATGCTTACAGGTACTGTGTCTGCAACTTATTCCCAAAAGATTCAAGAAAAAATAATGTGTGTGCGCACACACACACACACACACACACACACACACACACACACATATATACAGTGAGAGAATATGCATAAATGTTAGCAATTAAAAAGGAACTGAGGTTTTTTTCAAGTTCTTTATATGTCAATATGTGAAAATCAGGACTGGGAAGATGGCTCAGTAGGTACAAGTGTGAAGAGCCAAGTTTAGATCCCCAGACCCCACATACATTCAGGGCAGGCATGGGTGGACCACCTGGAATCCACCCATTCAGGAAGCAAAGACAGGAATCCTCGGCACAAGCTGAGCCAAACAGGGGAGCTCTGATTTCAACTGAAAGTTTCTGCCACAGTAAAAAAGATGGAGCATGATCAAAGATGACACTCAGTGTCGACCTGTGACCTCCACATGCATACACACGTGCACTCACATGTGCACACACATGCACAACTAAAACACTGCTTTGTTTTGTTGTTTTGTTGTTTTGTTTTGTTTTTTTTGAGGTAGGGTCTCACTCTAGCCCAGGCTGACCTGGAATTCACTTTGTAGTCTCAGGCTGGCCCCTACCTCTGCCTCCCGAGTGCTGGGATTAAAGGAGCGCCACCACGACCCTGTACAAAAAAAAATTAATTAATTAAAAAACTGGCAAATTGAGTCAGCTACCTGGGATAGCTCTGAGGTAAACATGGATCCCAGCCCAGCATCCAAGCACATAGAAAGCACACACCTCTGGTGCTGTCTGACGCCACCCCCCCCCCCCAGCACATCTCTCACTTAGGACAGGGCTTTGGTTTTATGGGAGATGGCTCCTGGGTTGCCTTGACTACCATATTCCTATTGCTTAGAACAGTGGCTGGTATACAGTAGGTGCTCACTAAATATCTGGAAACCAAACCTGGGGCCCCTGACTACAAAGAGCTGTGTGCCCAGGGAGCTTGGAGACCAGGGGAATTTCCAAACAACCACCAACAAAAACAAATGAGGTGGTTCAGGCCAGCCCCTGGGACAAGTGGTTAGAAGGAAGGGAAAGAAGGGAAGGGAAGGGAAGGAAAGGGAAGAGAGAAGGGGAGGGGAGGAAAGTGGAGGGGAGGGGAGGGGGAGGGGAGGGGAGGGGAGGGGAGGGGAGGGGAGGGGAGGGGAGGGGGAGGGGAGGGGAGGGGAGGGGAGGGGAGGGGAGGGGAGGGGAGGGGAGGGGAGGGGAGGGGAGGGGAGGGGAGGGGAGGGGAGGGGAGGGGAGGGGAGGGAAGGGAAGGGAAGGGAAGGGAAGGGAAGGGAAGGGAAGGAAAGGAAAGGAAAGGAAAGGAAAGGAAAGGAAAGGAAAGGAAAGGAAAGGAAAGGAAAGGAAAGGAAAGGAAAGGAAAGGAAAGGAAAGGAAAGGAAAGGAAAGGAAAGGAAAGGAAAGGAAAGGAAAGGAAAGGAAAGGAAAGGAAAGGAAAGGAAAGGAAAGGAAAGGGGGAAGAATGGAGGGAGGAAGGGGGAAGAGGGAAGGAGAAGGGGAAAGGGGAGGTAGAGGAGAAGGGAGGGAAGAAGTATAAAAAGGGAAGGACAAGCCTGACTCCCCCTCCGTCCACCTCCCCCTCCTCTCTCCTCTTCCCTTCCCCCAAATCCATGCCCCAGGGAAGAGGCGCTGAGAGGCCCTGGAGGACCGCCTCCTGCTCAGGGAGGAAACCGAGGGAGAAGGTTAATTAGATGTTTGCATCCAATTTACGTCTTGTTTGTGAACGCTCCATCTCAGCTGCAGCCTGGGCGGCAGCCCCTTTGCCCCCCATCAAGCTCACAGAGTTACTTCACAGCTCCCGAGCCGGGAGCCTGGGTCAAAACCTGCCATTATCATTTTATCGCTGCCTCTCCCTCTATGATTACGGAGTACAGCCTGACTCCCTGCTTGCATTGGTTAAATCACCCCCACCCCACCCAGCTCTTCCTTCCTGGGACATCACATCTGCAGAGGTGGACCAGAGGAACCCCAGGTGGCCCTTCAATGGACGGGAACCTGCCCACTGTAGCCTGCCCCTAAGCTGGGCAGCGCTGCCCCAGCCGCTGGCCTGCCAACTGCCACCTGTGTGCAAAGAAACCCTCACTACCTGAAGGTGATTCCACAGGGACATTGGGCCTAAAGGGATAGCATCCCCGTGTGGCCCATGGATGGCTGCTGACCAGGGAACATGGTTGGGAAGAAAAGGCCACGGGGATACGTGGTCCCAAGATACAATACATGCATGCTAAAGGCCACCACCCCCAGAACAGAGAGCGCAAATGTGGTGTGGTCCTATAAGAAGGTCTTGCAAGCCCCAGAAAAATGATCCAGTCTCGCAAATGACGACAATATGACAGAAACAAGTCACAGGAAGAAGGATGTGTGGGCACACACCCAAGAATCTGAGGCAAGTGGATGGAAAGTTCAAGGTCAGCCTGGGCTCCCCAGCAACACTCTATCTCCAAACAACAACAAACAAGCAGGAGGAGGAGGGCAGCCCTGGAATGTGGAATGGCTGCTTCTCTTGTCTTCTGTCTTCCCAGTGCCTCACATGTCACCCAGCCCACAGCAAGCAGGCTTTCAACACATGGTGGCTGAATGAATGAATGAGCAAACATCTTTGAGAATATGTGTCCCCTTCCAACAAGAATGTCTTTTCCTCAGAATAACCCAAGCCTGCTCCCCACCCACCCCAGATCTGCTCCCCGACCTCAGCCAGTGCCTCCTTCAGTGCCAGCCCCTCAGCCAGGCCGGCTGCGACCTGTCCATCATGGGAAGTCCTGCAGGCAAGGACCACAGAGAGCAGATGGAACTTCCAAACTCCTTCTGCCAGTCAGAACAGCCGCCCTGCAGGTGGGTCCTGAGAGAGATGGGGGCATTATTAACCCCTTCACCCCTACCCTGCCCCACAAGGCAAAGCTTTGCTTTGAGTGGGACGGAGGGGGAATGTCCTTCCTTATCTTGTTTGGGAAAGTTCAGGAGGTCTCCTAGGCCTTGGTTCCAGGGTCTTGTCACCCCTTGATGATGAAAGTCAGTTCTTCTGTGTTCTCACAGGAGAGCCGAGGGCTAGAAATGTTCTCCCCTCTACACCACAGGCAGTGAAACAGTTGATTTGCAGGTGGGAAAACTGAGGCCCAGAGTGAGGAAAGCCTTCAGTCTCCAGATGGGGGCTGAGGGAAAACTGAGGCTAAACCTCCTGAGGTCATAGCAAGGGTCTTGCTTGCTCCTCAACATCAGAGGTCCCATCACCCAGGCTCCTCGGTTCTGCTGGAGCCCCAGCCCCTTCCTGCTGAGCTCCAAGGAAGAGAGGCTGGAACTGGGAGCACCAAATGCAGGAAGAGAAGCCTCTTCCCTCAGCTCAGAGTTCTGCGATGACTCTCTGCCTTAGATTTCCCCTTCTGCCAGCCTTTGGCTTCTGCGGCTGAGAATTCTCCCTGACTGCTGATGCCCAGGAGGTTGGAGGGGTGAGGTGACAGTGGTGTGGTCTGGGGATGTCGAGGCAACATGCATGATGAGAAGAGGCGCATGCCACCCACCCACCCGAGGGCTGCGTGTGATGTGGTCATGGCTCTCCCATGTGTTAGCGCACTCCTAATAGTCCTGACTCAGAGGCCCTAGAGGACTGGGTGGGTGCGAGGGAGCATGCTGGACAATATCTGGGAAGCCCTCCAGCTCCTCCTCGCCCCTTCCAGCTGGGGAGATCAGAAAGTCTTTGCAGTAGGAAGAAGAAGGGGAGTGGGTCCTAATTGCTTCTTATGACACTATAATGGAAGGACTATTTACAGAAGATTAAAATCCAATTCATTATGGGACCTAATCATTTCCTAGGGCTGGGGCAACAGCTGGGTTGGGGGCAGCTCAATGAAGTGTAGACAACAGCAGCCTTAGGGTCAGGACTCCTGACCAGAGCGGGCCGGGGTCGTGCACGCCCCTCACCCCTGCACTGCATAGACTGAGCCAGGAGCACAGGGATGGGCAAGGCAAGAAGACACGGGAGAAGAACGGGAGGTGGTGGAAGGCAAGTAGAAATGAAAGCCTCACTCCTTAAGAAAAGTAGCAGGGCCCCAGCAAGCATAAGGATCTGAGTTTAGACTGCCAGCACCCACATAAATGCTGGACGTAGTGACTCACATGTAATCCTAGCGCTAGAGAGACAGAGACAGAAGGGTCCCTGGAGCCTTCTGGCCAGGTAATGTAGCTGAATCAGTCAGCATACCAGCCCACATGTGTGTCCACACATCTACGAACATGCATGCAGAACACACACACACCACACACACGTCTGCAAAAAGAAGAAAGGACCACGGTAACTTGTCAACACAGAGACAGAGAGAGAGAGAGAGGTACATAGTAAGTGACTAACTATGCCTGGCGTGGGTCAAACCCCAAACCCACTTCCCACTAGCTGTGGGACCTCTGGAAAACTACTGAGCTTTTTTGTACCTACACTCCTCCATTCTCAAAATAAGAAAATAACCACACAGACATCCCAGGGTTTCTTTGAAAAATAAGTTATTAATTCACTTTACATTTTACAAGGTAGACATTTCAAAACATTAGGTTACACAGGTTGGATGCATACAATTTTTTTAAACTGTCAATTTAGAAAAGATATTCCTACGGGAGCACCCTTTAAAATATACTGCCTCTCATCCGAGGGACAGGAAAATAAGCAAACATATTGTGTCCCTTTGAAGCACCCCAAGCTGGCTGTCATCACAATGTGGAACAGCGATGACAAAGGACTCCTCCGTACCTTTTCTGGGGACTTGCCTGGGCCCGGTGGAAGGGCAGGGCAGCCCCTCAGTACTGAAGTGAGGGCACATTCCACCGCCAGGAAGGGGAGCTGCTAAAAGCTTTTCCTCAGAGGAGCAGGGATTATACCTTGGCAGGCCTGGGGCCCTGCCGCTGGCCTCAATGAGCCAAGGGACAGATGGTGACAAAAGACCTGACGAATTTATTGGGCCCCTGCCACCAAGTGCTGTGGGGGAGAAACAGGTTGAGATTCAATGGGAAGTGGGCAGGGGAGTGGCTTAAAAATGGCTTAGTGGGGAGGGGATTAAAGGGGGCAGAAGGGGAGGGAGGAGTGGGTAACAGAACCCTGCTGCCCGGAGTCCAGGCAGCTCGGAGACCCTGAGCACAGGAGGTCAGCTGTGGGCCTCACATAAGTCTCCTGGAGAGCCAGCCTCAATCCTGAAGCTATGCCGATGTCAGAGTTGGGGAGATAGGAAATACAACACACACACACACCCCAGGACTCCATCGGAGATATCTGGGCTGATCCAAGAGGACCCCGGGGTCTGGGGAGCTGGCTCAGTGGGGAAAGTGCTTCCCACATAAAGATCTGACTTTAGATCCTTGGCACCATGCCAGGCATGTTGCACACCTGTAACCTGGAGCTGGGGAGACAGACAGAAGGATGCCTAGGGAAAGCTGGCCAGCCAACTGGGGGTGACTCTGGGTACAAAACTGTATTAAACAATAGGCGTAGAGCAATTGAGGAAGACACCAATGTGGGTCTCTCATCCCCACACACGCTCACTCACGTGTGTGCCCCCCCACACACACCATGCACACCACACATATATACATGCAGAGAACAAAAAAAAAGTGAAGCCTAGAGCTAGAGGGATGGCTTAGCAGTTAAGGTGCTTGCCTGTAAAACCAAAGGACCCAGGTTCAATTCCCCATTACCTATATAAACCAGATGCACATGGTGGCTCATGTATCTGGAGTTCATCTACAGTGGCCAGAGGCCCTAGTGTGGCCCATTTTCTCCCACCCTCCCCCCCCAAAAAATAAATAAACAAAAATGAAAAAGAAGAGCCTGCAGTAAGTTGAAAAGGAGACATAAAGGGTGGAGAAAGGAAGGGAGGAGGCTACTTAATAGGTTGATATTGTATATATGTAATTACAATGATTGTAATGGGGAGGTAATCTGATGGAGAATGGAATTTCAAATGGGAAAGTGTGGGGGTGGGGAGGGAGGGAATTACCATGGGATATATTTTATAATCATGGAAAATGTTAATAAAAATTTTAAAAAAATAAATAAATAAATCATAAAAAAAAAAGAAGAGCCTGAATGAAAAATAACTGGAAGAGCTGTGAGATCTAGCCAGCGAAGGCAAAGGCTGGCATCCACTTGGAGCAGCTGAGGGCACCATGAGCTCATTGCCTGGGCTATGAGCACCTTGTTGCTGCTGTACCAAATGGCCCAGATCCTAGGGGATTAAAGCCACTCCCGCGCATTATCTTATAATTGTGGAGGTCAAGAAGTCTGGCTTAGGTCCTGCCAGACCAAGGTCAAGGTGTCAGCAGGGCTCTGTCCCTTCTTCAGGCTCCAAAAGAGCCCCCCACTTCCTGCTTTTGCAGCAGCTGGAGCCTGCCCACACCCTCCCTGTGCAGCCCCTTCCTCGGAGTCCGGGTCTCAGGGTCTGCGGTGGCCTCGTCAGCTAGCTAATCCCACCCACTTCCCCACGTTGCCTGGGGCTCTGATGCTCCCACCTCCCTCTTACGAGGACGCTTGGGATCACATTGAACCCATCCAGACCATCCAAGAAGTCCTATCTCAGGATCCCTAATTTAATTACATCTGCCAAGTCCCTTCCACAGTGTAAGGAAACAGTTTTTCCGGGGTTCTGGTGACTTACAAGTGGACATTTTCCATACCCCCTCTGTGGGTGAACTTGCCTCATTCTTTTTATAAAATTTCATTTTTATTTATTTATTTGGGAGAGAAAGAAAGAGGCAGAGAGACAGAAAGAGAGAGAACGGGCACACTAGGGCCCCCGGCCGCTGCAAACAAACTCCAGCCGCCCGCGCCACCTTATGCATCTGACTTTGCGTGGGTCCTGGGGAATTGAACCTGGGTTCTTTGGCTTTACAGGCAAGCACCATAACCATCCCTTGCCTCACTCTTATAGCTACCTGGTGGTGAAAGCTCCTGTTCCTTACTTTAACAGATGAGACCACAAGGCACTAAATGGTACACGGCTCACCCAAGGTCTTGCTCTCAGACCTTTTGCCCTTGAACTTGTGAGGATGAGCCCTCGACCCAACTGTACCTGAAATCATCTACCTTCAACCTTACCAGTCCTAGCAATGGCCTTTCCTGGCTCCAGCGATAAAGTTGGATTCACTGTTCTGTGCATCCAAGAGAGGTCGAGTGAGGCTGGAGGGATGGTTTAGCGGTTACAGTGTTTGCTTGCAAACCCAAAGGACCCAGGTTCGAGTCCCCAGGACCCATGTAATCCAGATGTGCAAGGTGGCATATGCATCTGGAGTTTGTTTAAAGTGGCTGAAGGCTCTGGCACACCCATTCTCTCTGTCTCTCTGTCTCTCTCTCTCATAAATAAAATATTTTTTTTAATAAAAAGAGAGTGGCCAAATGGACATGGAGCCCCCGGCAGGAGGTTGTGAGGATCTGTTTTCTCCAAGGACAGGGATTGCTGGCAGCTGATCCTTAAAACAGACCACGCTCATACCCTTGCTTTTGGCCCCTTGTAAATAGCTTTGTGTCAGGCGCTGCACAAGTCAAGGTGTGGCAGCTTCTTCCACAAGCGGCCAGAGAGTGGCCTCCCCAGTTTGTCCAGTCCTGTCCCCACCCAGCTCTACCTCTGCAGAGGCCAAACAGGCCTGGAAAACACCTAAAGGAGTAGGTACCCTAGCTTCCAATAAAACTTTATCGACAAAAACAGGCTGCACAGCAGCTTTGTCTGCAGTCTGTCACTTTCTGAAGCTGGTCAAGAAAATAAAAATGCAGCAGTGGCTGGCGTGGTGGCGCCCGCCTTTAATCCCAGCACTCAGGAGGATCACCGTGGGTGAGCTCACAGCCACCCTGAGACTCCATACTGAAGTCCAGGTCATCCTGGGCTAGAGTGAGACCCTACCTTAAAAGGAGGGTCTCCAATGGAATGGGGACAGGGGCAAGGGAAAAGAGGATACCAACACATGATGTATCCATACGAAATACGTTGTTAATAATAAAAAGATTTAAATTTAAAAAAATAAAAAGATGTAGCTGGGAACAAGCCACCCAAAGTCCCTGACATCGAGTGTCCCATAGCTTCTGAGGTGCATGGAAGCTTTTGGGCCAGAACCATTTAAACAGAGGTGTGAAAGCAGGGGGGACATGACTCAGGGGCCCCAGCAGCAAAAACTTTTTTTTTTTTTTTTTTTGGTTTTTCGAGGTCTCACTCTAGCCCAGGCTGACCTGGGATTCACTATGGAGTCTCAAGGTGGCCATGAACTCACTGCGATCCTCCTACCTCTGCCTCCTGAGTGTTGGGATTAAAGGTGTGCACCACCATGCCCCGCCAGAAACATTTTTTGTATGTATACGTGTGTGTGTGTGTCCATATGTTTGTGCATGTGGAGGCCAGAAGTTGATCCCAGGTATCCACCTTGGTTTTTTGTTTTTATATTTTTATTTATTTGCAAGCAGAACAGCCTTGTTGCAGAAGGCAAGTTAAGCCATCTCTCCAGCCAAGTCCTTGTTTTTCTTTAAAAAAATATTTTTTACTTAGTTATTTGAAAACAAATAGAGAGAGGGAGGGAGAGAATGGGTCGCCAGGGCCTCCAGCCACTGCAAATGAACCCCAGATGCGTGCGCTACTTTGTGCAGCTGGCTTTATGTGGGTCCTGGGGAATGGGACTTTATTCATAAGGTTTTTCAAGGAAGCACTTTATTTGCTGGGCCATCTCTCTAGCCCAGATGTCATCCTTTATAGCTGCCACCTTGTTTTTTTGTTTGTTTCTGTTTTGTTTTTGTTTTTTTTGTTTGTTTGTTTGTTTTTTTGAGACAGGGCCTCATGCTGAACTTTAAGCTCATGAATTTGGCTAGACTCGCTGGCCAATGAGCCCTGGGGATCCTCCTGTCTCCACCTCCCCATCACTAGGATTAAAGGGAGTACCACCATCTTCTGCATCACATGGGTGCGGGGGATCAAACTCGTGTCCTCATGTTTGCACAGCAGACACTTTACCCACTGGGCATCGCCCCAGGCCGAGGACAAGCGTTCTGAGAGGAGCGATGGGCCAGCACCTGCAGATTGTGGGGAAAGCAAGAGCACCCAGGCCAACCGGTTCAGAGAGAGGAGCGGCAGAGGGTCTGGGGGCCACCATGCAGACGCTGGGCTTCAGCCGCCAAGGGCAATCTGAAGGTTGAGGCGGAGCAGCTGCAGGGTCTGGTGTTTGCAGAAGTTCCTCTGGCTCCTGGGTACAGCAGGGCCCATGCGCAAGCTCCGAGGTGGGAAGGCCAGGCTACGCACTGCCATGACCAAGAGAGACCCCAGGGCAGCAGGGGATAGTGTGGGAAGGCTGGCATTCAGGATCAATGTTCAAGGGCAAGCTGACAGACTATCGGATGGGTCCACCCTGACCCGAGGCCTCGCTTTTCAGCCCCTCTGTGGCACCACTTCCCACCCCCACCGCAGGGAAAACAGCTGTCAAGACTTCTTCCCCCCCCCCCCCATGAGTGAAAAAAAGTCTGCAATCTATTAACTCATCAATACAGAACCATGCCGATCTGTCCATCAGGCAGCCCCCTGTCGATAAGTCCATCTCAGGGCTGACAGGGCAGTGAAGAAAAAGGAAAATGAGATGTTTATAATTTCTTAAGGGACAAGGCCCTTCCCCAAGGTGAGGCTTTCAGGTCCAAGCACATTAAGGCTTCCATTACAGGGCCACCTCCATGACACGTGACGTCATCGCGGCAGGGCAGAGACCCCACAGAGGGGCAAATCCCAGGGACACCTCAGCACAAACAGCCTGGATAGTGAACCTAGACTTTGGCACCAGACTCAGGTTTCCACCACTCACTCGCTGTGCAGCCAAGGGCAGACGCCTCACCCTCTCTGAGCCCCAGCTCCCGGCTGTGCCGTGGACAGCAATGGGGCCATTGCACCGGGCTCGGAGAAGCTGGCGATCAGCTGTGTGCAGTACCAGCCAGCTCCGTGAGCGCCTAGCATGGGGAGGAAGGGATGAGAACCAGCATGTTCGGGGGTCCATGTGCTCTGAATCTTGGTGGGCTAGAAGGACCCAGCCACGTTATGTGCACCCGAGCATGAAATCACCCTGGACACAGGCCCCAAGGGAGGAAGGAGCAGGGTGAATTAGGAAATGCAGAACATGGGAGGGAGACCTGGTAGAGATGACTGTGCTCCTCTCCACCCCTGAGACTCAAGACCCAGCTCGGGGAAGAAGGCTGGGAGACTGGGAGACAGGGGAGTCTGGGAGACAGGGGAGACTGGGAGACAGGGGAGACTGGGAGACAGGGGAGGCTGGGAGACAGGGGAGACTGGGAGACAGGGGAGACTGGGAGACAGGGAGACTGGGAGACAGGGGAGACTGGGAGACAGGGAGACAGGGGAGACAGAGACAGGGGAGACAGGGAGATAGGGGAGACAGGGAGACTGGGAGACAGGGGAGACAGGGAGACAGGGGAGGCTGGGAGACAGGGGAGACAGGGAGATAGGGGAGACAGGGAGACTGGGAGACAGGGGAGACAGGGAGACAGGGGAGGCTGGGAGACAGGGGAGGCTGGGAGACAGGGGAGACAGGGAGATAGGGGAGACAGGGAAGACAGGGAGACTGGGAGACAGGGAGACAGGGGAGGCTGGGAGACAGGGGAGACAGGGAGACTGGGAGACAGAGACAGGGGAGGCTGGGAGACAGGGGAGACAGGGAAGACAGGGAGACTGGGAGACAGGGAGACAGGGGAGGCTGGGAGACAGGGGAGACTGGGAGACTGGGAGACAGGGGAGGCTGGGAGACAGGGGAGGCTGGGAGACAGGGGAGGCTGGGAGACAGGGGAGACAGAGACAGGGGAGGCTGGGAGACAGGGGAGACAGGGAGATAGGGGAGACAGGGAAGACAGGGAGACTGGGAGACAGGGAGACTGGGAGACAGGGAGACAGGGGAGACTGGGAGACAGGGGAGACAGGGAGACAGGGGAGGCTGGGAGACAGGGGAGACAGGGAGATAGGGGAGACAGGGAAGACAGGGAGACTGGGAGACAGGGAGACTGGGAGACAGGGAGACAGGGGAGACTGGGAGACAGGGGAGACAGGGAGACAGGGGAGACTGGGAGACAGGGGAGACAGGGAGACAGGGGAGACAGGGAGACTGGGAGACAGGGAGACAGGGGAGACAGGGAGACAGGGGAGACTGGGAGACAGGGGAGGCTGGGAGACAGGGGAGACTGGGAGACAGGGGAGACAGAGACAGGGGAGGCTGGGAGACAGGGGAGACTGGGAGACAGGGGAGACTGGGAGACAGGGAGACAGGGGAGACAGAGACAGGGGAGGCTGGGAGACAGGGGAGACAGGGAGACAGGGGAGGCTGGGAGACAGGGGAGACAGAGACAGGGGAGACAGGGAGACAGGGGAGACTGAGAGACAGGGGAGACAGAGACAGGGGAGGCTGGGAGACTGGGAGACAGGGGAGGCTGGGAGACAGGGGAGTCTGGGAGACAGGGGAGGCTGGGAGACAGGGGAGATAGGGAGACAGGGGAGGCTGGGAGACAGGGGAGTCTGGGAGACAGGGGAGACTGAGAGACAGGGGAGACAGAGACAGGGGAGGCTGGGAGACAGGGGAGACTGGGAGACAGGGGAGTCTGGGAGACAGGGGAGGCTGGGAGACAGGGGAGATAGGGAGACAGGGGAGGCTGGGAGACAGGGAGACAGGGGAGGCAGGGGAGGCTGGGAGACAGGGGAGACTGGGAGACAGGGGAGACTGGGAGACTGGGGAGACTGGGAGACTGGGAGACAGGGGAGACAGGGAGACAGGGGAGACAGGGAGACAGGGGAGACTGGGAGACAGGGGAGACAAAGACAGGGGAGGCTGGGAGACAGGGGAGATAGGGAGACAGGGGAGGCTGGGAGACAGGGGAGACAGGGAGACAGGGGAGGCTGGGAGACAGGGAGACTGGGAGACAGGGGAGGCTGGGAGACAGGGGAGGCTGGGAGACAGGGGAGATTGGGAGACTGGGAGACAGGGGAGACAGGGAGACAGGGGAGGCTGGGAGACAGGGGAGATTGGGAGACAGGGAGACAGGGGAGGCTGGGAGACAGGGGAGGCTGGGAGACAGGGGAGGCTGGGAGACAGGGGAGACAGGGAGACTGGGAGACAGGGAGACAGGGAGACAGGGAGACAGGGGAGACAGGGAGACAGGGAGACAGGGGAGACTGGGAGACAGGGAGACAGGTCAGGCTGGGAGACAGGGCAGGCTGGGAGACAGGGCAGTCTGGGAGGCCTACACAGGCCAGAAAGACCTGTCAGGAGCGGTTCGCAGGAGGGCTTTTCTCCCCTAGTTGGCCAGGCCACCCTGCTGGCCGTCTGGTGGTCCCTGCTCTCCTCTGTCGTCACTTGCGTGGTCAGTACAGCTATACCACGTACCCGGCCGCCACGCTGTTCCGAAGCTCCCAGCACCACCCAGCTTTTCTCATGGAGTGTGCACATCTGACTGGTCCAGGCTGACCCAGCTGGACTGTCGGGACCCTGGCTTCCTAAAGGGCACAGTTCAGCTCCTCAGGACGGGCGGGGGGAGCACAAAAAATCTGAAGAGACAGCTACTGCCCCAGGTATACACTTGTCATACAGGAAAATAAAGAAACCAAAAGTTAACCAAATAAACAACAATTTTTTTAAAAAGGTTGTGGGGGGGGGCTGGAGAGATGGCTTAGCATTTAAGTACTTGCCTGTGAAGCCTAAGGACCCCAGTTTGAGGCTTGATTCCCCAGGCCCCACGTAAGCCAGATGCACAAAATGGCACATGAATCTGGAGTTTGTTTGCAATGGCTGGAGGCCCTGGTTTGCCCATTCTCATCCTCTCTCTCTCTCTCTCTCTCTCTCTCTCTCTCTCTCTCTCTCTCAAATAAATCCATAAAAATAAACAAAATTTTTTTTAAAAAATCATGAAGGATGGATAGACAGATTGATAGTCAGACAGATAGATTGATAGATAGCAGAGAGGTGGATATGTAGACAGTTACGTTAGTGTATGATGCATGAGAAGTACAAACATGGGCAGATACTCATGCATATTAAAACTTTAAGTAGTAGGCTGGAGAGATGGCTCAGCAGTTTAGGCGCTTGCCTATAAAGCCTAACAACTCACAGAATTGGCTTTACGCACATGCAAGGCCAGGCTGGTTCACAGGACTGGGGTTACACCCACGCAAGGCCAGGCTTTTTACAGGGATGTTGAGATTCAAACCCATGTCCTCTCAGACCCTCGGGCTTGCCTGCTGAGCTATCTCCCCAGTCCATAGCTTGTCAAGGGTGATAGATGCGTCCGTTCATGGGTCCTCCTCCTTACATACACATTTCCGTCACCTGAAAATTTCCTGTGTCTCTCTGGAGTCTGGACCCCAATTCCAGCCTTGTCATCCGCATCCAGCATCGCTCTGCAGTCCCCTAGATCAGTTTCCCCAGTCTTCCTTGTTTGTAAGTGAGTGGCACCCCATTGCTTCTTTGGGCCTGGCTCCTTTCCCTGGCTGTGACTCTGAATATTCCGCCAGGCTGCAGTTGATCCTGTATCGTGTTTCTTTTCAGCCCACAGTAATCCTCCACAATGGTCAGAACACCCAGTATGTTCAGCCACTCCACTCTTTTCTTACTTTTTTAAATATTTTCATTTATTTATTTGCAAGCAGAAAGAGAGAGGGAGACAGACAGAGAGAGAGAAACAGCATGGGTGCACTAGGGCCTTTAGCCACTGCAAATGAACTCCAGATGCATGCACCACTTTGTGCTGAGATGGGTACTGGGGAACTGAACCTGGGTCGTTAGGCTTTGTAGGCAAATGCCTTAACCACTGAGTCATCTTTGCAGCCCCTCATCACCTCAGTCTTGAGGGGTAACAATACCATTTCTTAACTAAACGAATGGCATCATTATGAACATCACATTTTAGACTATTTCTTGCTTACCTGTAGCTATAACAGGGACTTCCCCTGCAACTAGAGTCTCTCTGCCTCAGTTTCTTCATCCGTTCGCCTAATGGCAAACTGTCAGTTTGTCCATTAGCCAACATGAGCCAGCTGCCCCGTATACTGACATATTTCCCCTTTATGTCTAAGGCAGCGCTGCTCTGGGATTGCTCTCCAGGAACTGAGTGAGCCTGCCTGGGTGTGGCACCTGTTAGTGGCACTAAAACCTTGAACTTCTGCGCTACACACTATGCACTACCTGGCATCACAAAATGCCAACTCCCTGCTCCTTAGACCAGCTGCCCTTGTCAGTGGTCACCCCTGATAGTCCTTCATGGTCGGTCTCCATTTCCTGGGTTTTGTTGATGGACATTTATTTGCACATCATGATGGTTTCATACGCATTGCCCGGAAAACAGCTGACTCTTCTCCTACACTGTTTTCTAGACTCACTGTTGAAGTCGTGAGCTGGCAGAGAGCTGAGAGAGAGAATGGGCATGCCAGGTCCTCTGGCCACTGCAAACAAACTTATGCCTGTGTCTGGAGCGGTCCTGGGGAATCAGACCTGGGTCCTTAGGCGTCACAGGCAAGGCGCCTTAACTGCTGAGCCATCTCTCCAGCCTAGCTTTCTTCTTTCTTGATCAGTCAGTATAACACCCAAATAGCCCTTATTTTACTATCATTCCCAAGCGTCACCTGTCAGGCTCTCTGGGTGTGGGGCTTTTCTCTGACAAGACAAGGTGTTGTCACCGAGGACCTCCTCTCTGTGCCGGGTGGGGATGCTTAGCTGTTGCCAATGCTACCTTGTCACATACGCCTGGAAGAAATGCCACTACCAGGTAGATGGAAAAGGGACAAAGCACAGAAGAGTCACCTGGAGTGTCAGGATGGCCACAGGAGAGTGTGACTAGGAAAGTTCATGCAGGTTTAGTTCAGGCTGGAAGGAACAAGGGAGAGCCACTGGAGGGGCTCAGTATGGGCTTATCTGAACCTGCGGACGCTCAGAGACACTGTCATATGTCCTGCCCACCACACCTATGTCTACTCACACGGACATCATACAAAATGCCCATATGTTTCTGAGTCCACAAACACGCATATCTGCGTGTCATCTCCCCCAGGGCCTGTCAGCACCAGCTCTGTGCGGCTCTGGGCACACACTCCCAGCTCTAACCTGTCATCACGTAATCCGAACGCCCTACTGTTCATCTACTGTGGGTCTGTATCTATTGTAATATTGGTAAAGATGGGGGGGTTGGAGATTGCAGTTATGAACTGCATACTCTCATTATGTGAGTCTGTTTGTTAAACAAAACCCACACTTCAACTGTGCGTGCGCACAGGTGAATATGTGTGCATGTAGGAGGGTGTTCCCACCCCCCTGTCTGTTTCCACAGACACCCCACACTATGCTTCTGCAGGCTGGCATCTGTCTGCTGCACCCACACAGCTTCCCCGCCCCCTCCCCAGCCTGTTTGCAAAGACACCCGCATAATGCGGCCTCGCGTGCGAACGTGCGCGCGCGCGTGTGCTTGCCTTTTATTTTACGCACTGTTCTGTGACAACAGACCGCTTCCCGCTTACCTCCTTTTCCACACAGGCTCCTTTGGGGATATCAAGGGCAAGCCAGAGAAGGGTTACCTGGAGAAAAGGGTTGCTAGGCAACCAAACACCCACCACCCCCAAGCACCACCAACCCAAAACTCCGTTCCAGGCCTGCGACCAGATTAGCATATTAATGAGGCTGTAATTTCCCCTGAATCGTCTGCTCCACACACACTCACCTCACGGCACACTGGCCCAGGAGTTTGCTATGCAAATAAACTGGTTTTACAGACTGCGACTTAATTAACTCATCAAGTTCATCCTCCTAACAGAAAAGGCAGACGAACTACAGATTAATGAACCTGTGTTTGCTCGCTCCTCTCTCTCTCTCTCTCTCTCTCTCTCTCTCTCTCTCTCTCTCTCTAGCAAGCAGCCTTTCTCTCTTTATGGCCCGCTTCTCTTCCTTCTTCCCCTGATCCTGGGAGCTCAGGAACCCATCTGGGGTCCCTCTCCATTTCCCTTCACCCCAGCCTCCCCGCATGCCATGCCTCTCCCCTATCACCTCTTCCTGGAGCCTCCTTCCCCCCACGCCCACCGCCCCCAGTCTCCGGGCCCAGCCTAACTCCAAGGGTCCAAAGGACACCAGTCCCCTCCCTGCCCAGGCTAGAGGGGAAGCAGAGCCCAGGAAATAGGACGTGGTTCCTTTAAGGAGAGGAGAGAGCAGGCTTTATTTTTGACACTGGATTCATAGTTTAGCCTCAGCCCTGCTACGCAGTCAGCTGAGTGCGGCGCGGGAAGGAGAGAAGCGCTCTCCCTGCCTGCGTGTTAATTAGAAACGCCAGTCCTGGCGGCCTCCCACACTAATCAACTTTCCCCACACCCAGGAGGGGTCCACGGGACTCTCGGGGGAGCAGGGAGCGGTGGTCGGGATGCTGGGATGCAGGAAACCCCTCAGGACGAGGCCGCTGGGAAGGCTGGACCACTCCCGCTCGTCTCGGGTCCCCTCCCCGGGCTCTGCGGGCAGCACCTCCTCCAGGAAGCCTGCTCCAGTCCTCAGGGATCTAAACCCCGAGAGACTGCGCGGTTGCCTTGGGACGTCCTCCCCCCCCCCCCCCGCGCGCGCCCCCAGGCCTGGTCTCCACGAGCTTTCTTCTGGTTCACAAACAGGCTGCTTCGTGACTCCTCCCCAGAGCCCCCAGCCTGAGTTCAAGCCCCGAGACTCCCCCACGTGGGTGCCTGCACTGCGCCTGCTGTCCTGTCTTCTTCCACCAGCCTACACCGGGACCCCCAAGAAATGAGCCTCGCCCCAGCTCAAACACCTTGGGTGGCCCCCTTTGGCCCTCCGAACAAAGACCAAGTGCATCGCGTCATTCCAGACCACCTGAGAGACCTGCACAGCCCCGTTTTCCCCAGCTCCTCGCAGCCACGCAAACCTCAGAGGCTTTGAAAGACGTGGGTTAAGAATGCGCTAAGTCACCGTGAAAGGCGCAGATTCCCAAGCCGGGCCTTGCCATCAAAGGTCCTGTCTCCCCAGGGCTCAGCACCCTTAACCGGCAGGCCACCCTAGCACCACACTGGGCCACTCTACCACCAAGTTCCTCCCGGCTCCGTCCTCCTGCTGGAAGTTACCTTGATAAACCCCCATCCCCGGCTCCTTGGAACAGTGCTCACTGGAGACGCGCCACCTTCCCCTGGGCGCCCAGCCTTTCCGTCCTCAGGCCGCCAGTCCGTGAGCAAGGGGCGCTGGTGGTGCTCATGCCCTCCCGTGAAGGGGACTTCAGTAGCCGGTTTGACTTCTTTTGTTTTTGCAGTGTTGGGGATAGAATCCAGGACCTAAAGCTCGCACCCCACCACTGAGTTTCCACAAGTTTCCACAAGGCAAGCACTCCACCACTGAGCTTCTATGCTTGGCCCAAGGTCTGTTTTTGTTACTATTTAGGGGTCTTGTCTTTTTTTTTTTTTGTTGTTTTTTGTTTTTCGAGGTAGGGTCTCACTCTGGTCCAGGCTGATCTGGAATTCACTAAATAGTCTCAGCATGGCCTCAAACTCACAGCGATCCTCCTACGTCTGCCTCCCGAGTGCTGGGATTAAAGGCTTGTGCCATCACACTCGGCTAGGTCTGGGTATTTTTAACTGTTCATCAAAACGAATAGATGTTTGAAAATTAATAAAATTCTCCCAAATAGTTGTCCTTCCATCCATTTCCTAGGTATCTTGTGTAACTAAAAACACACGTGAGGTCTGCAGAGATGGCTCAACAGTTAAGGTGCTTGCCTGCAAAACTTCATAACCTGGGTGTGATTCCCCAGTGCCCACGTAGAGCCAGATGCACAGGTGCATATGTCTGGGGTTTGTTTGCAGCAGCTAGAGGCCCTGGCACACCATTCTTTCTCTTTCTCTTCCTCTCTCTCTCTCTCTCTCTCTCTCTCTCTCTCTCTCTCTCTCCCTCCCTGTTTGTCTCTCTCTTATTGCAAATAAATAAATGAAAACATTTTAAAAAAAAAAGTAATCCCAGCACTCGGGAGGCAGAGGTAGAAGGATTGCTGTGAGTTCGAGACCATCCTGAGACTATATAGTGAATTCCAGGTCAGCCTGAGCCAGAGTGAGACCCTACCTCGAAAAAACAAAAACAAAAGAAAGGAAGAGAGAGAGAGAAACTTTGACTGGAGAGATGGCTTAGCCGTTAAAGGGCTTGCCTGCAAAACCTAAGGACCCGGGTTCAATTCCCCAGTCCCCACTTAAGCCAAATGCACAAGATGCTGCATGTGCCTGGACTTCATTTGCAGTGGCTAGAGGACTTGGCTTGCCCACTCCCTTTCTCTCTATCTGCCTCCCTCTGTCTCTCTCTCTCTCTTTCTCAAAATAAATAAATACTCACTTCAGAGAATCTTCAGGAAAAAAAGAGACTAAAAAATAATAATAATGAACACACATATGAGTCCTAGAGTTCACTCCCTACCTTTCTACCATTGACCAACTCCCTTCTTGACCACTCAACTTTCTGTGTGACCTTGAGCATGGGGTTTCCCTCCCCTCTCTGAGCCTCAGTGTCCCTGCACACCTAGTGGGAATGACCATAGCACTCTCTTCACAGCGGGTGGAAATGAGATTTCAAAGTGTCCCCAGCAAATGGTCAATCACTGCTGGCCATGGCTGCCCAAGCACCCTTTCCCTGCCCCTTTCGGCCCAAAGAATAGACAGTGAGCTCTCCCCACCAGGGCTGGGCTTGGTATTCCTATCTGAGCACAAGGCTGGCAGTCAGGGCTCCACCAGGCCAGAGTTTTCAGGGAACCTGCACTGTTCCCCTGGAATCCAGACACTGCTCCTCCAGGATCCAGGAGGCTCTTAACTCATACTCAGACACAGCAGGAGGCACACTGGTTCATGCCTGTCATCCCAGAGGATGGGGAGTTTGGGGCCAGCCTGAGCTGCACGGCAGGACCCTGTCTCGACAAACATGGGCTGGGGGTGCTGTTGCACACCTTTAATCCCAGCACGCAGGAGGCTGAGGCAGGAGGATCACTGTGAGTTTGTGGCTAGCCTGAGACTACAGAGTGAATTCCAGGTCAGCCTGGGCTAGAGAGAGACCCAACCTAGAAAAACTAAAAACAAATAACACGGGCTGGAGAGAGAGTTCAGCAGTTAAAGTTGTGTGCTTGCAAAGCTGAGAGACCCAGGTTCAATTCCCCAGTACCCACATAAAGCCAGATGCCCAGAGTGGGGTGTGCATGTACAGTTTTCTTTACAGTGGTAGAAGGCTCTGGAATGCCCATTTATCCTCTCTTTCTTTTTTTCTTTTTTTTTTTCAAAGTAGGGTCTCACTCTGGTCCAGGCTGACTTGGAATTAACTCTGTCATCTCAGGGTGGCCTTGAACTCATGGCAATCCTCCTACCTCTGCCTCCCGAGTGCTGGGATTAAAGGCGTGCACCACCACGCCCCGCTATCCTCTCTTTCTTAACTTAATTAATTAATTAAATATTAAAAAGCAGCCCAACATGGTGGTACAAACCCTTAATCCCAACACTCAGGACGCAGAGGCAGGAGGATTGCTGTGAGTTTGAGGCCACCTTGAGACTACATAGTGAATCCCAGGTCAGCCTGGGCTAGTGCAAGACCCTACCTTGGAAAAAAAAAAACACAAAATATATAGACACACGTGAATACCTACAGACATATGTGCAAACACAGACAGACATAATCAGGTGCATACACATAAAAACACAGACACACAAAGGTAACAGATGCACTCACGTGGATACATACTGTACACACATGCATGCACACACAAAGACACCCCCGATAGGCACCCGGTCATGTACACTAGTGTGCACACAGTACAGGTCTGCTGTGTTCTCAGATCTAAGGCAGCAGCAGGGCCCCCTCTCTCCTGGCCCATAAGCCTGCATGTATTTGAAGCATGTCGGATCATTCCCCAGCGCGGAGTGCCACGTCGCCCCTCCCTCTCCTCCTATCCATTCATCATGATCCATCTCCAGCCTGGGGCCTTTGGCAGCTGTCCTAGCCCCACCCCCACCCCACATAGAAGGGCAGCAGAGTCCACACTGGAGGACCTGTCCCCAAACCTCTGTCACTGCCCCGTACCTGGGTCCCCATCCAGGGATTGCTGTGCCCACTTCATTTATGAGAAGACAAAGGCACGGAGAACAGAGGCAAGCTGCTTCATTCCTTCATTCACTTATTCATTCATTCCAAGATTCACCTGAACATCAGGAAAGTGTGAATATTAGCAAATTCTCATGGTTCACCCTGAGGCTCATGGAGTTGGTCTTGTGACCAGACTGGGGCTGGGTGGGTCAGAAGGAGAATACCAGGCCCAGCAGCGGCTGTTGCTCTGCACAGAGAGCCAAAGGTGGCACACAGAAAGAGCATGTGTGGGTGGCAGCCTGTGCTGGGGAGGACAGAGGGAGAGAGGGCAGGGGCCTGAGGGAGGCACCGTTTTTAAGGACATCAGGAACAGGGAGAAGCACGGAAACGGAAGCCTGTGTGTCATGACACACGTGAAGACCTACAGACATGTGAAAACACAGACAGACACAATCAGGTGCATACACATAAAAACACAGACACACAAAGGTAACAGATGCACACACGTGGATACATACTGTACACACATGTATGCACGCACACACGCACAGACACACCCAATAGTCAGCCAGGGGCTGAGCCCACGGGTATCTGGGACCAGCAGGGTTGGTTATGGGCAGCAACAGCCAGTGCCAAGGCCCTGAGGTAGGAGTGCTCACCACTACAAGGGAAACCGAGAGGCTGAGGAGGAGAGGGGCAGGGTGATGGCGCGTGTATCCAGGGGACAGCTGGGCAGGGAGGAGTCCAGGCAGGAGGGCAGTCTGGCTTTAGTCAAGGGTGACAGGAGCCACCATAGGGAAGTGATAGGCACTAACATGTTGAACACATTCTTCCTTCCTTGGTATATGCCCAGGAGAGATGGAAACAGGGTGTGGATTTGGTAACACAACCTGTGATCCCAGCACTCTGCAGGCTGAGGCAGGAGGATCATGAATTTGAGGGCAGCCAGGGCTGCATAATGTGATACTGTCACAAGAAAGAAAAGGAGGAACTGGAAAGATTGCATAGTGGTTAAGGCGATTGCCTGTGAAGCCTGGGGACCCAGGTTTGAGTCCCCAGTGTCACACGTAAGCCAGACATGCAAGGTGGCGGATGCATCTGGAGTTTGTTTGCAGTGGCTAAAGGTCCTGGAGCGCCCACTCTCTCCCTCCCTCCCTCCCCCCCCCCTCTCCATATATATATATATATATATATATATATATATATATATATATATACACATACACACACACACACACACACATATGGTGAAATTTGTGTCTTTCTTTCTCCAATAATAATATTTTTAAAAGTAGAGCCTAGCCAGGAATGGTGGTTCAATCTTACAATGCTAGCACTTGGGAGACTGAGGCAGCAGGAGCATCAGGGGTTCCAGGCCAGCTAGACTACCAGAACAAAATCCTATCTCAAAAACCAGATCAATGCCGGGCGTGGTGGCGCACGCTTTTAATCCCAGCACTTGGGAGCAGAGGAAGGAGGATCACCAAGAGTTTGAAGCCACCCTGAGACTACATAGTGAATTCCAGGTCAGCCTGAGCTAGGATGAGACCCTACTTTGGGGGGGGGGGACTCCAGCCCCATTATCTCCTAGGGTTCTCATAACCCTACCAAAACTGGATAAAATCTAGACTTCCCCATTCCCAGCAGGGTCCTACATATCTGATTGCAAGTCCTCTCACACGCTCCCCTCTGTAAACCAGCAAGGTCCTCCTCCCAACACCACTCTCCCTGGGTCACCACTGACTGGCCTGTTAGTTCCCATTACTCTCGAAAAAACATCTGCCCTCTTACCAGTGTTTTCAGTCACCCACAGTCAACCACGACACAAGCATAGGAAACAGGTAATTCCAGAAACCAGCAAGTGTGAGGTTTTGAACTGCATGTTGTTCTGAGCAGCAGGTGGAATCCCATGCCACACCTTGTCCTCTAGCCTATGAGGGGAACTAATCCTGTGTACAGAACACAAGGCACCAAGTTTCTTTTTTTTTGTTTTGTTTTGTTTTTTGTTTTGAGGAAAGGTCTCGCCATGTAACCCAGACTGGCCTAAAACTTACAGTCCTCCTGCCTCAACCTCCAAAGTCTAGGAATACAGAGATGTGCCACTACACTTGACAACAAGATATTTTGAGAGATGGCTTAGCAGTTAAGACTAAGGACCTGGGTGACCTAAAATTGATTCCCCAGTACCCATGTAAAGCCAGATGCATAAAGTGGCATATGTGTCTGGCATTTGTTTGTAGCAGCTAGAAGCCCCAATGTGCCCATCCCCCCCATCTTCCTATTTCTCTCTGTCAAATAAATAAATCAAATATTTGAAAAAAATTCACAGGGCGTAATTTGATGGACACAACATATCCATTTAGACAAACAACAGTAGTAGTTTTCCTCCTAAGGCCTAGGACCTCCCTGGCCACAGACTTCTGACTAGGTTTTCAGTTCCAGGCATGAATTCCCTCCAATGGAGCAGGCTGCAAATCCAATCAGAAAGCAGTTGGTTACACCCATAATAATCATGCCACTGTTGCTGCACCAGTAGGCAACATCTTGCCTGGCTGATGGTGTGTAGTCAGAGGATTCACTGCTGAGTAAGGTATTACTGGTGGCTTTTCCTCCCCAGCAGCCCCCATAGCACCTTCCAGTACTGACAGCCAGCCAGCAGGCTCCCAACTTGCTATCTCAGGGCCAAGAACAGGATATGACACATGCAAGTGTGCTCTGGATTGGATAGCTCCAAGGCCCACTGGAAGAAAGCCTGCACTGGATTGGACAGGTCCAGAGACCAAGTTGTAAACCTGCTCTGGATTGGACAGCTTTAGTGTTTCACTGTGAGATTAAATTCCTTTCCAGAAAAGTATTTAAGAAGCAGCCTTTGTTGGTAATCAGGGCTGTCTGTGGAAGGGCATCCACTCTTTGCATAGGTTTCTTCATGGCTCAGAAAGTAATGGCCAAGAGTGCCAGTATGAAGGGCGAGGTCTTCAAGGTGTTTGTGATCATGGAGCTACGGAGAAGGAAGCCTGCCTGGGTCCTCACTCGTGGCCCTGGAAGGTCATGTTTACCATGGCCCTTAGACCAGCTCAGCTTCTCAACTGCAGGGTTATACAGAAGGCAAAGTGGAGACTGGGGCTTTGAAACCCCAGGCCACAGTTGGGAGGTGCAGGGGCCCCAGCATGCCTGGGCAGGTTTAGAACCCTTGACAACTCTGAAGTTGTTCCTGTGGGTAGAACCACAATGCCAGGCCTGGAAACCCTGCAGTACAGGAGGGCTCAGCTTTGAAAGCAACACAAATGCCCTCCTATCATGCAGAGAGAACCCCCACCCAGGTACTCACACAGCCACATGCTGGGACCCACACAGGAGAAGCCTCAGAAACCAGCCTGCCTTCCCCACCCAGGCCAGTTTCCAGTGCCTTCTACTGACCTTCAAGAGGCGAGTCTTGAGCAGGGTCCCAGCAGTGGGAAGGCAGAGGCAGGACAGTTGCTGTGAGTTCCAGGCCCTCCTGGGGCAACAGAGTGAGTGCCAGGTCAGCCTGGGCTGCAGTGAGACCATACCTTGAAACAAACAAAATTTAAAAAAAGAGGTGAGATCCTTATGCCAAAATGCCCAGAAAAACACCCAGAATATGGATATGGCAGGCAGTACAGAGGGTCATCCAAAACACCTGTAGCCAGAAGAATAGCCACTGACTTCCCCCCATCCTTCCAGGGATCCCCATTGGCCAGACCTGACCGCTGGTCAGAAGGACGAGAGCCCAGTCCAGTGGTGCCATACACAGGGTGAGCTTCCCAGGGCCCAGGGCAGTCTTAAGCACAGTGCAGCCCTCTGCCTTCTGTGGAGCCCTGTTTTTTATGGTCTAAGGTCCATTGTAAACATGGCACAGGAGACAGGACGCTCCAGGTGGACATAGTGAGGAGGATTCAGGCAGGCTTCCTTCTCAGCCACTCCATGATAACAAGCACCTTGAAGACTACTCCCTTCCAAATGAGCCAACAGGTGCAATAGTGGCACATCTGTCATGGTGGAAACCAACTGCCCTCTGATTGGACTAGAGGTCCACTCCATAGGAGGAAATACATCTCTGATACTGAAAACCTAGAACAGGGGTAGTCATGAGCCCTAGGGGTGTAATGTCTGCTGATGTCTGGCTAAATGTATATACTATGCTCATCAAACTGCTCAGTAAGCACTTCTGTTAATGTTCATACCCTTATATTAATGCTACTCTCACTTTTGGTAGAGAATCTTCTCTTTTCATATGGTTGTGACTTTGGGATGACTCAGAAGGCATCATGGTGCTGGGAAGAAGTGACAGGAGTGCTTAGCACTGAAATATCTTTATCACACCTTCCAAGGCTCAGGGTCCATTGCAGAAGAGGTGGCAGAAAGAATGTAAGAGCCAACGAAAGGGTAGGACTCCTTACAACATGCTTCTCCAGACACAAAATGGTCTGGACATCCATAACCTCACAGTGCCTGACACTACCTACACAAGACCATCATAATGTGAGGAAAAGATGATGACATCAAAATAAAAAAGACACTGATTGAGATGGGGAGGAGATATGATGGAGAATGCAGTTTCAAAAGAGAAAGTGGAGGAGGGAGGGTATTACATGGGATATTGTTTACAATCATGGAAGTTGGTAATAAAAATAAAAGACTACTCTCTTCATATTGGCACGCCTGGAGCCCTACCAATGTTTGTTGTAGGAGTGAGTGATGCTTGATCCAGCTCATCTCGTGACTTTTGTGCACCTTTGAATTTTGTTCATTCTGGTTTCCTTTTCCTCAAATGTTCCCTGCTTCCTCTAGCTAAGTCACGCCTCCATTCTTCTCAACAAGACTGAAGAGCGATCCCCCCCCCATGCCCAATGAAAGAAGCCAGACACAAAAGGACATGCGCTGTCTATACCTCTGTTTTGGCAAAGGCAAGCACGCCTCTGTGGCAACAGAAAGCAGAGCAGGAGTGGGGGTGAGGTGGAGGAGAATGAAGGGGTTGCCAAGAGACATGCGTGGAATGACTTTGGGGTGTCGGGGCTCACTGTCTTGACTGTGATGGTGGTTTCACGGTCATACACTAGTCCAATCAAACCCTTCCAATGCATGCACTTTATTCTAAGTCAGTTGAACCTCAAGAAACTAGGGCAGAAAAAGCAAGTTCTAAATCCCCACAGAAACTTCAAATGCTGCCACCACCTCCCCAATGCTTGGATACCCAATTGTTGGTGGGGGGTACATATGTGTGCTTGTGAGGAGGTGTACCTGTGGAGGGGGGTGCACATGCACTTGTGTGCATATGTGTGTGTGGAGGCCAGAGGTCAATGCCAGGTGTCTTCTTCAAGTGCTTTCCAACATATTTTTTTGTTTATTAGAGAGAGAGACAGAGAGAACGGGCACACCAGGGCCTCTAGCCACTGCAACCAAACTCCAGACACATGCGCCACTTTATGTATCTAGTTTACTTGGGTACTGGGGAATCAGACCTGGGTCCTTAGGCTTCACAGGCAAGTGCCTTAACCACTAAGCTCAACATATTTTTTTCAACATGTTTTTTGAGACTGAGTCTCTCACTGAACCAGTTCGGCTACACAATCTAGCCAGCAAGCCCCAGAAATGCTCCTGTCTCCACCTCCCCAGTGCTAAAACTACAGACGTGCACTGCCCCACCCAGCTTTTACACGGCTGCTGTGGAGATAAGCTCGGGCGAGCCTAACACTTGTGCGGCCACGCTTGGCTGCCTGAGCAGTATCCCAGCCCCTCACTTCCTACTGACTAACTCTGAGCCAGGCACCGAGCTCACCATGGGGTGAGGGTGGAGAATGGAGAGAGGTGGAGACAAACAGACAAAGGGACTACAGGGCACAGTCCCCATGAGAAACATGTCTAAGGTGAGAATGGAGAGGCAAGCAGGCAGGTGGCCATGCAGGAGGAGGAACCAGGAAGGGACTATGTAAGGCAGCATCAGAGACAGCATATGCTGAGAGGCTGGTCCAAGGACAGCTGACCCTGGAGAGAGAGAGAAGAGGCTAGAGAGGGAGAGGAGGATAGCAAGGGGACTGTGGTGTCTGGGCAGCAGTAAGGCGTCTCTGGAATAGGGAAAAAAGGATTAAGTCAGTCAGGTGTGTTAGGATGTAAACATGCTCTGGCCAGGGAGGAGGAATATGGGAATGGCCTCCTTGGGAAAGGCATGAAGAAAAGCAGTGAAAATCTAGAGACTGGGCCTATGCTCTAGGGTGAGAGTGAGACTTCTGGTGTGCCAACCTCTGTGAGCCAGGCCTGTGGAGGCAGGTGTATGGCAGGGAAAGAGTAATGCCATGTTAATAGCTGGAGAGGTCACCCTCTGGGAATCTTCTCAGAGGACAGTTGAGTACATGGCTGACACCCAACAGCCATGGCTCCCGCATCTCTCGATCATAGTAAAGTCCTTGAAAACCAGAGCCCAGCATCAGGGCATCCACAGGGCTCTGCGCATGTGCTGTCTCCCAGGGTCCATGTGCTGGGAGCTTGATTCTTAGTGTGGACAGGTGAGAGAAGGTAAGACCTTGCAGAGGTGTGCCCAGGGCTCACTGGGTAGATCCCAAGCATCCACATAAAAACTTGGCAGGGTGGTTTGTGACTGCAATTCCAATACTACAGAGGCCAAGATGGGAAGATGCCTGGGCTTTCTTGCTAGATACTCAAACTGAATGAGGAAGATCCAGACTGAGTGCAACACATTGTAGCAAAAATAAGGTGGAAAACAATTGAAGACCCTTCCCATTGACCCCAGCCTCCACACACATGAACACATACACACATAGACACCCATACACATATGAACATACACACATGCACACCATACCTGTACACTCAAAAAACTTAAAAAGAGGTGGGGCTTAGTGGGAGGTCAGTAGGTCACCAGGAGAGACCCTGAGAAGAGATTAAAGTAGTTCTGTAGCACTTCAGTCAGTTTTCAGAGTGGATGGTTAGAAACCAGTGCCCTTCCACACTCCAGATTCCTGGCTTGCCCTGGGATCTCTCTCTCTTGGGCTCCTGCCACCTATAATGGGGTGCAGCTACTCAGGTCCCCACCAGGGAAGTCAAGGCTGTTGCCAGGCCCTTGACTTCCAAAGGTGAGGCTTAAATAACCTCCTGTCTTTATATGCTGCCCAGCCTTGGACATTTGGCTATAGCAACAGGAGTCAGATTCATATTGAGCAGGGAACGCAGTGCAGTGGTAGAGCATTCCCAACACATGCAAGGCCTGAATTCCATCCCTAGAACTGAAAACAAAAGGTGAAAGAAAGAGAAAGAAGGAGGGGCAGAGGAACAGAGCGAAGGAAAGGGCAGAAAGGAAAAAAGAAAAGAGGAAGGGCAAGGGAGGGAAGGAGAAAAAAACTAGAATCCACATGCCTATACTCCTAGTGCTGGGGGATCAGAAGAGTCCTACAGCTTGCTAGCAAACTTGTCTTACCTAATTGGTGAACTCCAAGCCAATGAGGGACCCTGTCTCAAAAAGAGGTGAACAGTGTTCCTGAGGGTATAACCTGAGATTAACTTCTGTCCTTCACACACCAGCACACACATGCGTGCATACACATACAAGTATGCATGCACACCATACACATGCAGGAAGAAAGAAAGAGAGGGGCTGGAGAAATGGCTCAGCAGTTAAGGTGCTTGACTGCGAAGTCTAACAACCCAGGTTCAGTTTCCCAGGACCCACATAAAGCCAGATGCACAAAGTGGTGCATGTGTCTGGAGTTTGTTTGCAGTGGCAGGAGAGTCTTGTGCACCCATTCTCTCTTCTCTCTCTCTCCTCTCTCTCTCCCTCTCTCTCTCTCTCCCTCTTTCTCTCTCTCTCTCTCTCTCTCTCTCTCTCTCTCTCTCTCTCTCTACCTCTCCCCTCTCTCTACTTGCAAATAAATAAATAAAAATAAAAAAAAGAATGGCTGGGCATGGTGGTGCACACCTTTAATCCCACCACTCAGGAGGCAGAGGTAGGAGGAGTGCTGTGAGTTCAAGGTCACCCTGAGACTACATAAGGGATTCCAGGTCAGCCTGGGTTAGAGTGAGACCCTACCTCAACACCCCCCTCAAAAAAAAAGGAAGAAGGAAGGGAAGGGAAAGAGAGAGAGGAAGGAGGGAGCAGAAAGGAGGAAGGGTGACACGAGGCTAATTCACACAGCAAGCGCCCTCGTGCCTGACCCTGCTTCTGGACCAATCGATGTTTGTTGACTGGCCCACTGCTGAGTTCTCTCTGTAGATTTGCACACATTAGCCCAGCTCCAGGAAGCATCCAGTTAGTTATTTATTGGTGAGGTTTCCTTGCCTCTTTTGTCCGGGACCAAGCAAGGAAGGTGACAAAGAATCCTGGGAATCCCACCACCCCTCCCTATGACTCCCTATTCCTGGAGGAGAGCTGCTCTCTGGGAGACCTCTTTGTGATAGGGGAACAGAACTCTGGGTCTGCCACATGTCAATCATTACTACTCTAGCAACTGTAATACAGTTCTCCAGGAAGCTCTGGCCGGCGTATGTTGGGCTAAGGACAAATAATTCCCAATTCATCCATTGAGGGGTGAAACAGAGAGGCTGGGCAGCTTTCCAAGGGCACCCAATAAAATAAAATGCAGAACCAGGCCTCCTAATGCAATGGGCAGCTTGTCCCCGATACCTTCTGTGTGCCTCTGAGAGAGCCACAGCGCCAATGAGAAAGCCTGAAAGCGTAGGAGGATGAAGGGACAAGCCCGCATCTCCTAGCATGGATGTGACAGCTGGGTTTTGTCGTCAGAGCAGAGTGCAATCTCTCCCATCCCCACTCCTCAGTGTCTCCAGGAAACACGTGTAGTCAGTGGTCACTCCATCCACACCCTCAAGCTGGCAGTGGTCAGCTCCTCCTGTCTTGAGGAGCCACTTTGTCTCCAGACAAGACTGCCTCTGACCAGCGTGTCAGCTCCCCAGCCTCACGAAGAGCCTAGGGCTGAGTAAAGACCTGTGAGTCATTTGATTCTGGGGTCATGGGGAGAGGAGAAACCTGGAAAGGAAGAGGATCGAGGCCAGTAATGCCCCCAGCTCTCCATTGTTCTTTCTTTCTTTCTTTCTTTCTTTCTTTCTTTCTTTCTTTCTTTCTTCCTTTCTTTCTTCTTTCCTTTCTTTCTTTCGAGAGTGTGGGTGTGTGTGCATGTGTGTGTGGGGGTGTGTGGGGGCGTTTGTCAGGGCATACCCATGTGAAGGTCAAGGACAACACTGGGTTTCAGTCCTTGCCTTTCACTTTGTTTTATTTTTAATATTTATTTGTTTATTTACTTACTTATTTGAGAGAGAGAAAGAAGCAGAGAGCTTGAGACTGGGACAATTGAAGTTCCTGATAAGAAATCATTCCTCAAATCAGGGGAGATGAGCCCAAAAGCTTTGTTACCCAATCTCCCCCTAGTCCAGAAAGGGCACCTCTGTCCAAAGTAGGCAATTCCCACATCAGGTGAACATACCTGGCCAAGTCCATGGGAAGATAAAGTTGCCAACCCACCGCCTCTTCTTCAAGGAGTCATGCGTGGAGAGGCAGAACCATCTCTGCTCCATCACATGGTAAGGGACTGACAAGAGTTTGGCACCTTGAGGTTAAACAAAACCATTTCATTAGGCTGGAGAGATGGCTTGGCAGCTAAGGCACTTGCCTGAGAAGCCTAAGGACCAAGGTTCTATTCCTCAGTTCCCATGTAAGCCAGATGCACATGGTGGTTCATGCACCTAAGGTTCATTTGCAGTGGCTAGAGGTCCTGGCACACACATTCTCTCTCTTTCTCTTTCATAAACAAACAAACAAATAATTTCATCAGAAAAAGGTATCAGCAGGTTACCATTAGATAGTGCCAATTCCACCTTTTTATTGGTTTGGGTTTCTTTTTGTTTGTTTGGTTGGTTTTTGTTTTTTCAAGGTAGGGTTTCGTTGTAGCCCAAGCTGATCTGGAATTCACTATCTAGTCTCAGAGTGGCCTTGAACTCACCACAATCCTCTTACCTCTGTCTCTCGGGTGCTGGGATTAAACACATGTGCCACCATGGCTTATTTATTGCTATTTTAATGATACAAATTTATACAATATGATAAATCAATCCATGTATAGTGTGTCATGAGTAAGACAAAGCAGGTAACAATTCTATCTCAAACATTTAAAAAATTTTTATTAACCATCATAACTGTACATATTTATAAAGCATAATGAAATACTTCCATACACACATGTAACATGTACTGATCAAGTCAGGGTAGTGCGCACTTCTTTTTTTAAATGTTTTTACTAATCTGATTATAAGCAGAGAGAGATAGATGAGAGACAGACATAGTGAATGGGCACACCAGGGCCTCCAGCCACTGAAAATGAATCCTAGAGGTATGAGCCACTTTGTGCATCTGACTTTATGTGGGTACTGGGGAATTGAACTCATGTCGTTAGGCTTTGCTCTCCAGACCATAGTTGGGGCTTCTATCTCTTTATCATTACTTCATGTTTGGATCCTTTGATCTTTTTTTAGTTATTCACACAATATCTGAGAGGAGGGCTAGTGAAGTGATTCCATAGGAGAACATGAGGCCCTGAGTTCTGTCCTGACCACCACAAGCATATATGTGGTTCTTGGTAAATAGACACCACAAGGGCCTCCACCTTAGCTTTGTAAATCACTACCTGTGGAATCCTTGTGAACTTCTGGACTTTACTTCCCCCACCTTTGAAATGCTGCACAGGAAGTACTGGATAAAGAGCCAGAGCATGAAGGGGAGAAGTCCCTGCTGCCTTTAAAGGGAAACAGTTTTTTGATTCCTCACTCAGGGTCCCCAGGGAACACTGGGACCCAGGTGTCCACGCATTCTCTCCTCCCTCTGCCCCCATCTCCAAGTAAGTTGTTGCTGTGCACATGCCAAACGCCCATGTCCCACACTGAAACAGACCAGGCTGGGACAGCCCTCTCAGATTGCAAGTATCTGAGGACGCTTTAAACCTCCAGAACAGATGGCTGACCAGCCCTGTACCACTCAAGAGGACCTGGCCAGGCTGAGGGCCCAACAGCAGCCTTAAATACATCTGTCCAGAGTCTGGATCCACCCAACTCCAAAGATACCAGAGAGAAGTAAAAAGACAAATGGCAGCCTGGCTCCCAAGGTTCCGGAGCTCTGACCAACCAGGCTCCCCATAGGCTCCTGGAGAAAATGGGCGGCGCCGGGCTGTGCGAGTCTGCTCTCCCCCTGCTGCTGCCCTTACTGCCCTAGGCTTGGACCACAGAGTGGGACTTAAGGCAGCCACGGGTTCAAGGTAGGGAATTAATGCAGAGGTGACATGCATGCTCTACCTTCATATCTCATAAAAAAACACCAATTCCTGATCTTCTTCATAAGAGCAAGATTCCAGTCTGGACATAATCAGCCACTGCTTCTTACAGACAAGGTACTTCTGTGCATGGACTCCCAACAACAGCTCAGCAACCCTGGAAAGTCAGTATTATTCCTTCATGGTCCACCACTTGGCAATGGTCACCAGGCACTCTTCTGGTGTCTTGCCCTGTGTTAAGCATCTTCTGTCCATCCATCACCTCAAGAAATCACATGGGGTAGTGGTTCCCTCTATCTTTACTGTCTTCCCTGGCTTACATATGTAATAACACAAAATCTTCACCAGGCATGGTGGCACATATCTGTAATCCCAGCGAGGCAAAAGGACCACAAGTTAAAAGCCAATTTAGGCTACATAGTGAGACCATATTTCAAAAAGGCAAAAACACAAAGCAACAGCAATACCAACAACAACAACAAAAACATAAGGAGGGCTGGAGAAATGGCTTAGCAGTTAAGGCACTTGCCTGCAAAGCCAAAGGACCCAGGTTCAATTCCCTAGAGCCCATGTAAGCCAGATGCACAAAGCGGCTCATGCATCTGGAGTTCGTTTGCAGTGGCTGGAGGCCCTGGTGCACCCATTCTCTGCCTCTCTCTCTCTCTCTCTCTCTTTCTTTCTCCAATTAATTAATTAAACATAGGGAGATAGTTGAGTCAGTACACCTCTAAAGACCTGAGTTCAGAACCCACAAAAATGCCAGAAGGGGTACGGTGGCCCATGTAGAATCCCAGCCCTCAGGAGACAGAGACAGGGGACCCCTGGAGCAAGCCAGTGAGCTAGAATAGTTGAAGATGAGAGCTCTGGATTCAAGTGAGAGACCTTGTCTCCATACATAAGGTGGGAACTGATGGAGGAAGACACGGGACGTCAACCTCTGGCCTCCACGTGTATGTGCACACATACCCATACACATACACATGATGCAAACCACAGACAGGCCAAAAAAATAAAAAACAAAGTAGCACATAGATGTTGTGTGTAAATCCATGGCTGTCAGTGGGTGGATACTCCCACCGGCTATGAGCAGCTCAGGGAGGGGCCTGGATTATGCTTAGTCACATGGGCACTTGCAGCCTCTAGGACTGATACATGCATCCCAAGGGAGAATGAATGAAAGATGTTTGCAATATCTCATTGGATTTTACGAGTCCAGACCCCCAGGCACAGGTCAAGCTCCGCCCTATAGTGGGATCTCAGTGTCACCAAGCTTTGTTCAAGGCTAAGCAGAAGAAGACAAGGAAACAAGACACATCTTTGTAGAATATTTAAAAATATTTTTATTTATTATTTATTTATTTACTTATGAGAGAGAGAGAGACAGAATGGGTGCCCCAGGGCCTCTAGCCACTTCGAACGAGCTCCAGATACATGTACCACCTTATGCATCTGGCTTATGTGGGTACTGGGGAATCAAACCTGGGTCCTTAGATTGCACAGGCAAGTGCCTTAACCACTAAGCAAGTTTCTAGCCCTGTAGAACATTTTTATTATTGGAAGGTCCCATGTCCAGCAGAGTGACAGTGGTCATAGTGTCCAGGGGAATCTCTGGGCAGGAGCTTTGTGGGAAGCCTGGCCAATCCCAGCCCTGGGACTGGGTCCTAATAGCCTTTAATGACTCCAAGCTCAGCGCTCTAGCCCTGTCCCTAGAAGAGAGAATGCAGTCTTCCTGCTCCATCTTCTCCAGGCCCAGCAGAGTGGGTACACCCACTTTCTCCTGCACCATGTATCTTTGCACAGAGGAAAGAAGGCAGTGGCCCTCCACACACAAGACCCAGCAATACCAGCTGGCATACATGGTACTTTCCGGTTTTCCAACTGCATCTCCCCAAGGCTCCCACAACCCCATGAGGCAGCCATTGCACAGCTGAGAAGATGGAGGTCTGTTCCCGCTCACTGCCACCAAGCTCTCCAGATCCCTCGCTCACCTCCACAGACCAGAAGCGAGCACTGTGAGGAGCAAAGGAGCCTCAGACCCGGTCTCCTTGTCCAATGTGTGCCACTTGCTCCTCCCCCATACACACACATACACACTCACATACACACAAACATATACACATACATACACACATACACACACTCACACACATACACGCAAACTCCCATGCATATACACACACACTTACATACATACACACATTCACATACATACACACACGTTCACACATATACACACAAACACATGCTCATACACATGTATACACACACACACACTGTAGTGAGCCTCCTGCTCCTCTCTCATCCAAGGCTGTCACACACAAAGCAGACCAGAGCAATGCAATGCCTCATTCCAGAAGGGGTGAACATCTAGCTGATTCCTATTACAGCCACCACAAAGGGGACTGGGGAAGCTTTCCCCAAAAATATGTCAATTCAAGGTCATTTATGATTCCACTGGCAGCCTGTTTTTTTCCAGGTAGGGTCTCTCTCTAACCCAGGCTGACCTGGAATTCACTATGTAGTCTCAAGGTGGCCTCAAACTCATAGGAATCCTCCTACCTCTGCTCCCAAGTGCTGGGATTAAAGGTGTGTGCCACCACGCCCTGCAGCAGCTTTTTATTATTATGTAACCAAGTGAAGGTTTCGCACCCAAGAAGAACAAGTAACAACACTCTCCAAGGTTGTGTGTACCCATTTTCTCCGGCCTGGTTTGATCCTGAATCCTCTTGCATCCTCTTGGAGTCCTGAGGCAGGCTTAACTCTCCTCCTTTCTCCAAACTGGGATTCCGAGCCAGCTGCTTGCTCAACTCACAGTCCACCCTCAGAAGATGGACAAACGTAGTTCAGTCCCTTTGCAGACCTGCCTGTCCACCTCCACTCATTTCTACAGCTCTCACCCCTCATCTACATATTCATTCATTATTCATTCAGTCAACAAACATGTATTGAATAACTGTGTTCCAAGTACTGAACTTGGCATTGGGAATTCAGCAGTAAATAAAACACACAGTCTCTCTGGCCTCATGGAATATTTTTAAGAGAGATGGGGAATATAAAGCTAAACATGTAAGTGGCATAATTCTAAATATTGATAAAGGTTGCAAAGAAAATAGAGAGGCCAGCTAGAGAGGGGCTGGGGCTGGGAAGCTTTTAGAGAAACTGGTCAGGAAAGGCTTTCTTAAGGTATACCAGCTGACTGACAAAGCAGAGATGATCTTGTGCGGATCCGAGGCCAGAAAGGCCAGCCAAGTGAGAAGGTCCTGAGGTGACCAACTAGGACAGTGTGAAGGCTGCTGGGAGTGGGGGTCAGGCAGTGAGGCTGCTTCAGAGACAAGAAGGGAAACGTACTGGACGAAAGGGCTGGGAGCCATCACAAAGGACGCTCCGGGGTGGGAAGTATGGATTTTTTTCTACTTACAGTGAGGAGTCCTGAGGGCTAAAGGTGGACTGACAAGACCTGATTTATGGTTTTAAAATATAACCTTAGTCAGAGTGTGGAGAATAGATTGAAGGGGACACCAAGAAGGAAAGGCACAGGGAGTTGGGTTAGGAGGCTTCTACAATAAAACAGGGAGACACTGATGGCTGGAGACCAGGTGACAAAGGAGAGGAGGAGAAGCAGGTGGCTGGGCACGTTTTTGGAGGCAGAGCTAACTGAACTTGCTGATGGATTGGGCTGGAGGCAGGAAAGAAAGAGATCAGATGACTCCTAGGAATAGGTCTTCTTCAGGCTTCCTGGGTCCTCTCCTGTGCCACACCCACCAATCCCATGGAGGGCAACAGCTCTGTTGTTGCCATGCTTGGTTCTTGCTTTGACAGTGAGCACTAAAACCAACTTCCAAATCCAAGAAACCAAAGAGGCCATGTTAAAAAGAATCAACATCATTCCCGCCAAAATGTCCCCAGTGTGACATTCAGTGTGGTCCCCAGAAAAGCATGGGGTGTTATAGCAAGCACAGGCTCCAAGACCAATGAGATGTAGGTTAGAATCACAGGCTTTTACCATGTCACTAACTGTAAGCAACCACAAACAGCTCCAAGACTCAGTTTTGTCATATATGTATAATGGGGCCATTATTAATATACACTTCCATCAAGGGTTGCAGTGAGGAGCAAAGAATCAAATGCACATAGTGGTCACTCAAAAAAATGGCTTTATTTTTTTTTTTTTCTTATTTTTTCCATCCAAGATCAAGGCTTCTGTCTTGGCACCATGGGCTTATGTGTTCTGTGAGGTTGAAGGTGTGTGGTGCAATGGAATAACCCCATTGGTTAAAGATCTACAGGTGTTTGAGTAAGAGATGGCAGTCAGGGTCTGGAAGAATTGAGTGCCACTGTCTCAACCTGAAGATCCAACCCTTTCTTACAAACCGGTTTCCTTTAAGGGAAAATCAGCTCTACAGACGTCCAGGTGAGGTGCCAGGGCAGTTGCATTTTTCTGCATTCTATATGCACAGATGATTCAAACCTGTGAACTTGACTGACACTCTGCAATGGGGAAGCTGTAAGGGTACTGACAAGGTGGCCCCAGGGCACCAGAGCTCTCTGGGAGGCCGAGTTTCTCTGAGACACCAGAGAGAATGTGTTCAAATCTGTGTGCACTAAAGTAGGAGGTTTTTCCCCTCCCATGCACAAACTTGTTCAGACAAGTGCTGCATATAAATCCGAGCAGAAGAGGGGATGTCTGATTATATGCCATGCCAGACACCTAGAAAAACCAAAAACATTTAGAAGTTTAGAAAATGAAGCACTCAATTAACCCCATTGTGCCTGAGTCTTCAAAGAGAACCATTTCTGGAGCTGGAGAGATGGTTCAGCAGTTAAAGGCACTTGCTTGCAAAGCCTGATGGCCCAGGTTCAATACACTGGTACCCATGTAAAGCCAGATGCGCAAAGTGGTGCATGTGTCTGGAGTATGTTTGCAGTAGCAAAAGGCCCTGGTGCACTGTTCTTTCTCTCCCTCTCAAATAAATAAATAAATATTTTAAGGGCACCATTTTCCTCTTAGCAATTGAGAAGAGAGTTGTCCCAACAGATCTCACATAAGCCTCAAAGGGTTAAGTCAACTCACTGCCCATCTCTTTGACCCTCCACACATATGCTGTGTTTCTTCTCACAGGCAGGTGCCAGGTCACCTCACCTTCATGAGACTCTCCACACCTTATATACTTTTTTTCTATCCAAGGAGATAAAGTGCCTGGAAATCTGCTATTCCCCAAATTAACATTTCAAAACTAAACCTCTTTGAATAAATCCATGGGCAGAATCATGTTATTGGTTTAATTTTCGTTCTATTGTCTCCACTATAAATTCCCACTTCTTGGGGAGGTGGAAATAGCTACTTGAGTCTGTTACGGATTATAATTAATATAAACCTTTCTCCAGATGTGCATTTTATTTTTTTAAAAAAGAGAAATTGTTCATATTCAATCGTTTTGTTCTTTGATATACAGATATAGGCCTATGTACAAGATACACATTTTTAAGGCAAAGTTTAAAAAGTGAAATAAATGCAGGGGGTGCAAAGCAGCAAGAAAAGGAGAGAAGTGTACGCAGGAGGGGAGTGATAGATACAGGAGTCTTCTTCCCCAGCGCGACGGCGGGTTCAGCACCGCGGACAGCTCCCGCCTTTGTCTTGCTGCGAACTCCGGCCCTAGCCCAGCCAGGCTGCCCCCGCGGGTGTTCCCCTGCCTCCGCCCGCAAACCTGCTGGGGAGACAAAGGGAGAGGGAAAGAAAGAAAAGAAAGAAGAGAGAGAGTGAGAGAGAGAGAGCCCAGAATCATAGCCGCCTTTCCATCTCCTCCCGCATCCTCCGAACCTGGTCCTGAGCCCATCCCAGGCGTCAGAGAACGGCTGTAACTCGGTTTCCCATGCAACCTTGTCTCCCTGGTATGGGGGTGGGTATTGAGGGGCATAGGTGATCCTCTGGGTGAAGTCAGTTTG
Source organism: Jaculus jaculus (assembly GCF_020740685.1). Lineage (NCBI taxonomy): Eukaryota > Metazoa > Chordata > Mammalia > Rodentia > Dipodidae > Jaculus > Jaculus jaculus. The sequence continues at coordinate 26,120,675 of NC_059114.1, forward strand.
AGTTTGGAATTCGTTTCGCCGCCACTATCCGAGGACAGGCAACCACAACCTGTTCCTACACAAAGCCTTCCCTTTCACCAAAGGGGAGGGGGCGTACACACACACACACACACACACACACACACACACACACACAAGGGAAGCGAGACATCGAAGCTGAGTGCCTCTCGTCCCATACATGACCAGGGGTTTGGGCACACAAAGATGTACAGACCCGCTGAGCTCTACCCCAGGAATCCCAAATTCAAGGAAGGGAAAAATAAAAGGCAGACAGAGAGATGAGAAAATATTTCTCCAGATGCAACCTTGTCCCCACCAACATAAATAAATAAGCAATGAATGATGTCACAATCAATGTGTGTCCACCTCCTGTGACTGAAATGGCAGCCTCTCTCCCTCCTTCAGAAAAGGAGTCTGGCTCCCAGTTCAAATAAGGGCACCTACACAGGCTGCTCAAAGTAATTTTTTTTTTTACAAGATCCTTTCGCATTATCCAGAATAAACCAGATTCCTTCTCAGTCTACTCAGCCACAAAGCATGCTTCTTCCCCAGAGGTGGAAACACACACACACACACACACACACACCCCTCTAGCCAGGTGAGTAAGTTATGCACTTTCACAGAGCTTTGTAGAAGTCTGCCAGCCAAGCTGCGTTTCTCCCGTATTTGTTCCAAAGTGGAGCCCTAGGACAGAGAGACGGCAGGGCCATAAAGTTTAAGAACAAGGGAGAGCCCTGCAAACTGGTCTGTGAAGGTATTGGGAGGAAAGAAGGATTCTTCACAGACCCTGCTAAAGCTTAGGGAGCCCGCTGGGGACAGGGAGATCTCCGCTAAGCAGCCAGCCCCAACACTCCACGTCTCTGTGCAGTAATTTGTATTCACGCCTAAACTAAGGTACTTCGACCCCACCCCTCAAATATTTTTTCAAATCAGCATGCCGTCCCTCCCTTTCTTCTCCCCCCACCAGAAGCCAGGGGTGGAGAGAAGGCCACTGTGACCTGCTGAGCAGCTCAGAGGGGTTTCTGGGACAGCGCCATTCCCCGCCCTCTTATCCCTCTGGGGTCTCTACAGAGCCAAAGGGGCTCCGAGGGACAAAC